>NW_007253243.1:180939-195228 GCF_000164805.1 Carlito syrichta
AAAAAAAAAAAAAAAAAAAAAAAAAAAAAAAAAACATGCCACGACTAACAAAACTCATGGTGGGAGTCCCCAAACCACCCTGAACCAAATGCTTACCCTTTGTCTAACGTCCCCCGCCTTCAACAGGCATGGAGTGCTATTGACACAAACATCAGATGGTGGGCCCCAAATGAGCTATATTGGATCTGTGGGAAAATTGCCTATTCTGTACTGCCTTCAGACTGAACAGGAGCTTGTATGTTAGGGTCTATTCGGCCTTCCTTTTTCCTACCCCCACTTACAAAGGAAGAACAATAGGGGGTCCAGCTATATAAAACCTGGAACTCCCCCCAAAAAACGACATACTTTACAAATGGGAGACTAAAAAGATAATAAATGACCCCCAGAGTGTATTAACCAATATTATGGCCAGCTACCTGGACACAGGATGGATCTTGGGGCTATCGGACCCCCCATTTACATGCTAAACCACATAATTCGATTACAGGCAGTTGTTGAACTTATAACTAATAAAACTGCAAAGGCCCTTAACATCTGGGCCAAACAGCAAACTAAGATGTGCGATGCCATGTATCAAAAGCACTTAGCTTTAGATTACTTGCTTGCTTCTGAAGGAGGGGTTTGTGGAAAGTTTAACTTAAGCAACTGCTGCTTACAAACAGATGATGAGGAAAAGTCATAGAGGAAATCACCAACTGGATAAAAAAAGCTTGCTCACCCCAGTCCAAATCTGGAAAGACTGGGACTCCGAAAAACTGTTTGGAGGTTGGTTCTTGACTTTTGGAGAATTTAAAACCTTCATAGGCATTGTGCTCATGATGTTGGGAATTTGTCTAATCCTTCCCTGTCTAGCTCCCTTAGTTATAAGGTCTGTCTCCAGCCTCACTGAGGCCTTGGTTGAAACAAAAACAGCAACACATGTAATGCTGTTATGGAAGTAGAAACCCTTAAACCAGAGTGGTGCTCTATAACTCTAGAAAGGGATTCGAGTATCAAAGCGGGAAATGAGACAGGGAGCCCTTCTCCCACGTCTTATAAGATAAAAGCCTTCCCAGGAAAATGAAAGAGTTCTTCTAGCACCATAAGATAAGAACTTTCTTGGATGATACATATTAGGAAGGAGTGTGGCCCCAATCTGTAGTGCGCAAGTGTAACTCTGCTGTAACCTTGAGTTATGAAATACCCAATTAGCCAGTGTGTTACTAATGTGTAAGCCTTATCGGAGGACAAGAAAGCTAAAATTGTATAAAAGGCAATGGGCCCTGTGCTCGGGGCTCAGCCTTTGGATATGAATCCGGTGCCGGCATGAATAAACGCTGTTTCCCAGTAAAGTGGCCTCGGTGTCCTGTCTCTCTCTGTAAAGATTCCTGCTACACTGGAGGAGTGGTGCTTGCCTATATTTCCAGCTACTTGGAAGGCTGAGGTGAAAGGATTGCCAGAGCCCAGCAGGTCGACGCTGGGGCGGCCGTGAGTGTGCCACTGCACTCCAGTCTGGGCGACAGAGTGAGACTTTGACTCAAAAAAAAAGAGAGAGAGAGAAAACAATTGAGGAGCCAGGTTCATAATATCAGTACTCTTTAATCACGCCGGCCAGCCATTACAACGAGGAAGGGTCTCCACACCGAGGTTTGTCTCATTTTTTGTTTGTTTTCTGGTTTTCTGAGCTGGAATCTCACTCTGTCTCCCAGGTTAGAGTGCAGTGGCCACCACAGCTTCAACCTACTGGGCTCAGGCAATCCTTCCGCCTCAGCCTTCTAAGTAGCTAGAACTACAGGCGTGCACCACCATGCCCAGCTTCTGCTTGTTTTTAAATAGACCTACACAACAGTGGCGTGCAGATTATGAGCACATAGTTATATTTAACAAGTTACATTGGTTTGCTTTGTCATAAGGGAGCACCTTCTTGTTCCTGTGGGCCAAGGTCTAAGGGAGAACTATTTTGTTCCTGCCAGGCAAGAAAGCCTAACTAACTCCATTTTCCTCACAGTGGCTTAATTTGCTTCAGCAAAAGCAGAGTCACACCTTTGACAGCTAAAGCTCTGCAAAGTCTGTATTCCTTTTCTACGGATGTTGTAACAAAGTATCACAAATGGAGCAGGCTAGACAACAAAAATGTATTGTCTCACAGCTCTGGAGACCAGAAGTCCAAGATCAGGGTCCCGCCCTGGCCCGTCAGAGGGAGAGTCTGTTCCATGCAGCTATCATGACTTCTGATGGTTTGCTGGCCATCTTCTGCCTTCATGATCACACGCTGTGCCTTATTAGTGCACATAAGCTGTGCCTGAGGCATCCTTGGCAGCCAAGATTCCAGTGGGAGACAAGCTTATCATGGGATGGTATCTTTCTTTCCAAGGCACAGGGAGGCGGGGAATGGTAGCTCTCTAGCAATGCAGGGAAGTCGACAGAGCTCTTTGGAGAACGTGCAGCCTAATGAAGCTGTGGTGCAAGGCAGTGGCATCGGCCCTGGACTCAGAACAACATGCCCTGGGTCCAGCTGTGTGACTTAGAGGGCCAGTGTCCCCAACTGCAAAGTGAAGGAATTAAAACACATGATTCTGGCCAGGTGTGGTGACTCACACCTGTAATTCCAGCACTTTGAGAGGCCAAGGTGGAAGAAGCCAGAAGGTTGAGATCAGCCTAGGCAACATAGAGAGACTTTGTCTCTACAAAAAGTAAAAAAAAAAAAAAAAATTAATCTGGAGCAGTGGTGTGTCCCTGCAGATTGGCTAAACCCAAGAGGTCAAGGCTGTGGTGAGCTGTGGTCATGCCGCTACACTCCAGTCTGGGTGACAGAGAGAGACACGGACTCAAAATAATAATTAAAAAAAATATGTGTATATATATATATATATACACACACATATATATTTGAGTCGGAGTCTCACTCTGTTGCCCAGGCTGGAGTTTAGTGGCACGCTCATAGCCACCACAGCCTCGAACTGCTGGGCTCAGGGGATCCTTCCACCTCAGCCTTCCAAGTAGCCGAAACTACAGACCCGCGCCACCACGCCCGACTTATTTTCTGATTAATTGCAGAGACGAAGCCTCACCAAGTTGCCCAAGGTGGTCTCAAACCCCCGAGCTCTGGCAATCCTCTCGACTCGGCCTCCTTAAGTGCTGGGATTATAGGCTTGAGCACTGCACCCAGCCAATAATAAGAATACATTTAAACAAACCAAAAAAACCATATGGCTTCTTACTATCCCAACTGCCCAGAGATGAATTCATCCATCACCAGGGGAATCAAATTTTAATCCGTGAATTTAGAAATAAGTCCGTGTGATGAGTCCACTAGAGGGCAGTAGCCACCGGCGTTTGGACTCACTGCTGTTTAAACAGGATGACGCCTTTACTGGGAACAGGAGAGTAGGAAAAGGAATCTCTTTTCGGTTCCCCCCCAATGCCATGCTATAATAAAGCTTTATAAACCATGGCCATTTAGGACAATAAGAAGAAAAGAGCATTTTGTCATTTTTTGTACCAGCCTGACCTTCCCAACTTGGCCCTTTACCCACGGGGAACCATCTCTTTTTCCTAATAGAGCACTTGTGAAATCACAGCATTTCAGACCTAGAAGGGACCCCTTGCAGGTGGGGAAATATTCCGGAGTGGTGAGTACCTAGCTCAAGTCCACGTAGTGAGTTAATGGCAGGTCCAGGAATAGAAACTATCAAGGCCAGGCTCAGTGGAAGGATTGCCGGAGCCCAGCAGGTCGAGGCTGGGGTGGCCGGGAGCGTGCCACTGCACTCCAGCCTGGGTTACGGAGTGAGACTCCTACTCAAAAAAAAAAAAAAAAATCAGTCTGGCATGGTGGTGCATACCTGTTGTTCTGGCTACTTGGAAGGCTGAGGCAGCAGAATCTCCTGAGCCCAGTAGGTGGAGGCTGCGGGAGCCGTGATTCTGCCACTGCACTTCAACCTGGGCGACAGAGTGAGAATTCAACTCAAAAAAAAAAAAACAACTTAAAAAAAGAAAGCGAGCATGGTGGTGTGCGCCTGTAGTTTCAAGTTTCAGGCTTGGAAGTTGAGGCAAAAGGATTGCCTGAGCTCAGCAGGTTGAGGCTACCATAGCCATGAGCATGCCACTACACTCCAGCCTGGGCGACAGAGTGAGACCCTGACACATTAATAATAATAAATAATACAATAAAAATTAGAAAAGGAAAAAACAATGCTGTAGTGAAAAAAAAGCAGATGAATGGTCTCTTGGCACTGGGATAGGGGTGGGAATGGACTAGATTGCAGAACTCCATGAGGAAACTTCCTGGAGTTGCGGAAAGCTTCTATGTCTTGACCGTGTTGGTGGATACATGGGTGTAAATGTTTGTCAAAACCCATCAGGGCGTTCACTTAAAAATAAGTGCACTTTATTGTGTGTAAATTATACTTCAATAAAGTTGATGCTTTCAAAGTGAGGCATTAATAAGAGGATTGTGTGCCTGGTACGTGACTCAAGCCTGTTATCCCAGCACTTTGGGAGGGTGAGGTGAGAGGATTGCCTGGGCCCAGGGGTTCGAGAACTTGTCTCTACAATAAATCAAAAAAATTAGCTGGTCGAGGCTGCAGTGGCCGGAGTGTGTCGCTGCACTCCAGACTGGGCGACAATGAGACTCTGACTCAAAAAAAGAATTGTGACTTCCACGGGCAGGAATTATGGCAGTGGGGTTCGCTTTAGGGCAGAGGGATGAGGAGCCTGTGGTTTTGATGATCTCTTTTATGGGTCTTTTAATTTCCTTCTGGAATGTGGCTCTACATCTTACCTGGGGTGGAACTGGGGGGAACCTGACCGTCTAGATTCTGGGCTTCAAGACAGAACGGGATGGGTCCCTCTTTCTCTGCACTTCATCTGCCTTCCGGAGAGGAAACGGTAGCATTCCTAGGGTCTCTATTCCAGAGCATGGCCCTGGGGGTCATCGAATCATCAGAGACTTCTCTGCAGCCAGCTGTCAAAGGCCAGGGTCTCTGCACACCTTGCCCAACCACCCCATCCCCGCCCTCCCCCCACCCTTTCTGCAGACCTCTGCAGTCTTGGCCTTTCTAGGGTTTCAGCTGGAGACATCAGGCACTCTGTGTCTATCCTTCAGCCGACCTTTCCTTTCCGTAACTGATTTTCCCCTGTGGAACAGAGAGAGCCAAGCTTCAGGCTAGTAACTAAAGGATTTTTCTTGTTCTAAAGTGAGAAAGCAGGATTTATTGAAAGGACAGAAAAGCTCCCGCAGTGGGAGGAGACCCGAAGGGGTTGCCCGGCTAAAGGATTTTTACTCTTGTTCCACCCAGAACCCTCCCATGGATGTTCGTGGAGGAGGCAGAAAGGGTGGAGTATCAGAGCCTCGTCCTCAGGAAGGCCAAGAGGAAATGATTAATGGGCACCGTGCCGGGATTTTTCCTAGACTCTGCAGTGGCAGAAATAAAAGTAAAAGAAAACATGACGTCATGCTCCCCATCCCGGGAGCCAACTGGAAACCATCAGAAGAAAGGGGAACCCCCATACAGTGATGCTAGCTTCCAAGAGACTCTCCTCGCGTTCCGCTTTCAACGGAATCTGTTGAACACTCTGTGGCAGAATACGTAAGCCTGAAAACGCTCTGGAAATGGAGCGTGGTGACGGTTATACAACATGGTGAATGCACTTAATGCCACAGAACTGTACACTTAAAACTGGTCAAAATGGTAAAATTTGGCCAGGTACAGTGGCTCACACCTGTAATTCCAGCACTTTGGGAGACCAAGACAAGAGGTTTGCTGGAGCCCAGGAGTTCGAGACTAGCCTGGGCCCACAGTGAGACCTTGTCTATACAAAAATCAAAAAATTAGCCAGGCATGGTAGCTAGCATGCGCCTGTAGTCCCAGCTACTCGGGAGGCTGAGGCAGGAGGATTGCCTAAGTCTAGGAGGTTGAGGCTGTGATGAGGCGTTGGCATGCCACTGCACTCCAGCCTGGGCGACAGAGTGAGAACTTGACTCAAAACAAACAAACCTCCCGCGCCTTTGGGAGGCTGAGGTGAGTGGATTGCCTGAGCCCACAGGTTCAAGACCTGCCTGGGCAACTTGGCGAGACTTCATCTCTATAATAAATCAAAAATTAGCCAGGCGTGGTAGGGCACGCCTGTAGTTCCAGCTACTTGGAAGGCTGAGGTGGAAGGATCGCCGGAGCCCAGCAGGTCGAGGCTGCGGTGGCCGGGAGCGGCCACTGCACTCCAGTCTGGGCGACAAAGTGAGATTCCAACTCAAAAAACAAACAAACAAACAAACAAACCAAAAAAGGTCAATTTTATGTTACTGAGGCAGGGGCCCTTCTAGAACAAAGAGATAAGGGCCTTCTCAGAATAGAAAAAGAATGTGTTAGAGAGAAAGTGACATAGTAGTCAATGTCTAAGTGCGCATGTGTGACCCAGTTATAAACCTGTGTCATAAAATACCCAATCAAAAATGCAGGTTGCTATAGAAGGGAAGACAAAGGGACTAAAATATAATATAAGGCTATACCCTACTGCATTCAGGGATCAGCCTTTGGATGTGAATCCGCTGGGCCAGTGCTAGCACAAATAAACACTGCCAAAAAAAAAAGCCCCAATGTCTCGTTTCTCTGTAAAGGATCCTGCCATATTACGTGTATTTTACCACAAGTAAAACAGCAAAACCACCAGTCTGGGCAACATAGTAAGACTACCTCTCTATCTCTCTACAAAAAATAAAAAATTAGCCCGGGATGGTAGCACATGTATGTTTCAGCCACTCTAGTCTTCTTTCTGTTCTTTGTTTTTTACTTTTTTTGAGTCGGAGTCTCACCCCATCACCCAGGCTAGAGTGCAGTGGCACGCTCACGGCCACCCCAGCATCGACCTGCTGGGGCTCTGGCGATCCTTCCACCTCAACCTTCCAAGTAGTCTGTAGTTCCAGCCTGTAGTTCCAGGTACTTGAAAGGTTGAGGTGGAAGGATCACCTGAATCCAGCAGGCTGAGGCTGTGATGGCCGTGAGCGTGCTAATACACTCCAGCCTGGGCGACAGAGTGAGACTCCAACTCAAAAAAAAAAACAAAAACAGAAGAGGAAAAGACACAGAGACACTGAGAAGGCCAGGTGAAGATGGGACAGTGGCTGGAGTGATGCTGCCACAAGCCAAGAGATGCCTGGTACCAAAAAGAGACAAGAGGGATTCTCCCCAAGAGCTTTAGGCTGGACTGTGACCCTGGCAGCACCTTGGTTTCAGACTTCTGTCTTCAGCAATTTCTGTTACCTTAAACTACCATGTTTGTGGGACTTTGCTACAGCAATTCTAGGAAAGTAAATGTCAGTCAAATGCCAGGATTTAGGCTCCTATCCCCTAGGCTAGGGGCGAGACCTCACAACTATAATCCCAGCACTTTGGGAGGCCCAGTGGAGAGAATCGTTGGAGCCCAGGAGTTTGAGACCAGCCTGGGCAACATAGCGAGACCCACCTCTCTACAAAAAATGCAAAAATTAGCCAAGTGTGCTCCTGTATTTCCATCTACTCGGGAGGCTGAGGCTGAAGGATTGCCTGAGCCCAGGAGGTCAGGGCTGCCGTGAGGCATGATCATGCCAGTGCACTGCAGCCTGGGTGACAAAGTGAAACCACGACTAAAGAAAAAGAATTCTGCCCCTGGGATCTTCAACCTTTTGTTATATGAGTCTCCATTCCAAGTCCAGGAGTACAGTCCTATGACTTCTACACTGAAAAATCAAAGTCACTTTGTCCCCTACTTCTTTTCATCGCCCAGACTGGAGTGCAGTGGCCGCTCCCGGCCACCACAGCCTCGCCTGCTGGGCTCTGGCGATCCTTCCGCCTCAGCCTTCCAAGTAGCTGGAATTACAGGCACGCGCTACCACACTCGGCTGATTTTTCGATTTATTGTAGAGATGAGGTCTCGCTGCCCAGGCAGGTCTCGAACCCGCGGGCTCAGGCAATCCACTCACCCCAGCCTCCCAAAGGTGCGGGATTACAGGCTGAGCCACCGAGCCCAGCTGTCCCCTACTTCTTTTATCTCCCCATGACGGGTTTAGCTGAGTCTCTCCAAAAGGCGTGTTGAAGTCCTGATATCACCCTGGTTACCTGTGAGCATGACCTTATTTAGGAACAGGATCTTTGCAGATGTAATCAAGTAAGAATAAGGTTATACTGGACCCAATGACCGGTGCCTTTATAGGAAAAGAGGAATTGGGGCACAGAGGCACAGGGAAGGCGGCCATGTAAAGGTGGAGGCAGAAATTGGAGTGACACAGCTACAAGCCAGGGAGCTCCAAGGACTGCCAGCAGCCAGTAGAAGCTAGAGAACCCTAATCCAGGTAGGAGTCTTCCCTAGAGACTTCATGGGGAGCACGGTCCTACAACACCTTGATTCTGGACTTGATTCTTTCAAACTGTGAGAATAAATTTCTGCCGTTGTAAGGCACCCAGTTCGTGGTCCTTTGTGACAGCAGCCAGGGGGCACTGATACCTTCCCCAAATTTACCTTCTTTTGAACTCCTCTGGCTTGCATTAACTGTGTGTTCACTGGCATGCTAGATTAGCCCTATAAATCAGCGTGTGGGCTGGGCATGGTGACTCACGCCTGTAATCCCAGCACTTTTGGAGGCTGAGGTGGGAGGATGGCTTGAGGCCAGGAGTTTGAGACCCGCCAGAAGACCTCATCTCTACAAAAAAAAAAAAAAATCAAAAAAATTAGCTAGGCATGGTGGCGTGTGCCCGCAGTCCCAGCTATTCGGGAGGCTGAGACTGAAGAATCGCCTGAGCCCTAGAGGTCGAGGCTGCGGTGAGCCATGATCATGCCACTGCACTCCAGCCTGGGAGTACAGAGTAAGACTCAGACTCAAAAAAAAAAAAGAGTAATTGCCTTCCACGTGTTTCTCACACTTCCACCAGCAGATCACTAAAAGAAGAGCGCTATCATTTAACCTCTCGGCGTCACTGGCAGCAGTCTGCAGAGCGCTGGTGTCCGTGAAGGCTCTCAGTAAACAGGTATTGAATGAAGAGCGGGAATATTAAGAGACTGGCTGTTGAGACTCAGGTTACAAAGTAACGACTTGGGGTGGTGATGGAACCAGGGCACGCGCTGCCTGTGCAAGCCCTGAGTTGACGCAGGTTTGGGCTTCCTTTAGGCCTTCCCTATGTCTAACGTGCAGCCCTCAGATTCACTCTTGAGCTCCTGTGGCCTGAGTACCCCCCAAGCCTGGAGGCTGTGGGAAGGATTTTGAACCTTGTTCTCTGCCTGGTACTTCTGGTCTCAGTGCAGGCTGGGAGCCACGGAGATGACCGGAGGCTAAAGGGCTTTGTCCTCGTTTCTTTGTTCATGGGCTCCATCTGCTGGTGCACGTCCAAGTCTGCAGTGCTCGCAGGGCTTTCTCAGGCAAAGGAGGAAGGGGGTGGAAGAGAAAATCAAGGGGAAAGAATAGCCCATACGCCGACCATGGTGGCCCGTGCCTGTAATCCCGGTACTTTGGGAGGCCGAGGCAGGAAGATCACAAGAGGCCAGTAGTTTAAGACCAGCCTGGGCAACAGAGTGAGACTTTGTCTCCAAAAACTATAACATAAAATAATTTTTCTTTTGAGTCGGAGTCTCACTCTGTCACCCAGGCTGGAGTGCTGTTCGCAGTCATCACAGCCTCGACCTGCTGGGCTCAGGTGATCCTTCCGCTTCAGCCTTCCAAGTAGCATGCGCCACCACGCTCAGCTAATTGTTTTATTTATTATAGAGACAAGGTCTTGCCAAAATAAAAAAAAATTTTTTTTGATTGGGATTCTCACCCCATCGCCCAGGCTGGAGTGCAGTGGCACACTCATGGCCACCCCAGCATCGACCTGCTGGGCTCTGGTGATCCTTCTGCTTCAGGCTTCCAAGTAGCTGAAACTACAGGTGTACGCTACCACGCCCAACTTATTTTTTGATTTATTGCAGAGACAAAGTCTCACCAAGTTGCCCAGGCTGGTCTCGAGCCCCTGAGCTCAGGCAATCCTCTCGCCTCGGCCTCCCAAGATGCTGGAATGACAGGCTTGAGCCACTGTGCTCGGCCTCAAAATAAATTTTTCAAAAAAGAAAGCAGAATAAATAGAAAGCCTAAGGAAAAAGGAAGCATTTCAGAGTGGGTTAGTTGTTGTTATATTATGACACACATATAGGTTTCTCCCCACAGTTCCTGAAGCATAACTCCCTAAACCCTTGTTACAGTCTTTTGTAATGTTAGGGCACTTTGGGTCTCAGAAGAGGCCCTCAGAGAACAGAATCTCTCCTTCTGACCTCTCATGCCCTCCTTCACCTGCTCCTTTCTCTCCCCAAGGCAGAAATCTTCTCTGTCTTTCTGTCTTGGAGCTGTCCATAAAGATATTACCTGGCCTGCCTTGTCTGATGGTAGGTCACAAGACCCCCATTCCAGAGAGGGCCCTCCCCATGCTCTGGAGGGAGGAATCTGTACAGAGAGGCCAAGAAGAATCTGCATAGACAGGCCTTGTGGGGCTTCTTCCCTCTGTCTATCGGCCCGAAGTCATACCCTTTTTTGTCCAATCACATTTTTTTTTTTTGAGTCGGAGTCTCACTCTTGTCACCCAGCCTAGGGTGCAGTGCCACACTCACGGCCATTGTTGCAGCCTTGCCCTGCTGGGCTCAGGCAATCCTTCTGCCTCAGCCTTCCAAGTAGCCGAAACTACAGGTATGCACTACAGGTATGCACTACAGGTATGCAATACAGGTTACTTTTTTTATTTATCGTAGAAATAAGGTCTCGCCAAGTTGTCCAGCTGGTCTCAAACCCCTGGGCTCAGGCAATCCTCTCACCTCGGCCTCCCAAAGTGCTGGGATGACAGGCATGAGCCACTGTGCCAAGGGTTTGTAATATCTTTTATAATAAACTGGTGGGACAGGCCTGGTGGCCCGTGCCTGTAATCCCAACACTTTGGGAGACCATAGTGGAAAGTTTGCTGGAGCCGAGGAGTTTGAGACCAGCCTGGGCAACATAGTGAGATTTCGTCTCTACAAAAATAAAAATAAGAAAATTAACCAGGAGTGGTGGTGCGCGCCTACAGTCTCAACTACTCGAGAGGCTGAGGCAGAAGGATTTCCTGAGCACAGGAGCCTACAGCAAACCGTGATCATGCCACTGCACTCCAGCCTTTGCAACCGAATGAGACCCCCAACTCAAAAAAAAAAGTCTTTGTCTTGATTGTATGGTGTGAGAGCAGAGGAAAAACATTGGTTGTTTTTTTCTCAGTGAAAACTGCTCTGGGCCGGGCTCAGTGGCTCAGCCTGTAATCCCGCGCCTTTGGGAGGCTGAGGTGAGTGGATTGCCTGAGCTCACGGGTTCGAGACCCGCCTAGGCAAGTTGACGAGACCTCATCTCTACAATAAATCAAAAATTAGCCAGGTGTGGTAGCGCGCACCTGTAGTTCCAGCTACTTGGAAGGCTGAGGCAGAAGGATCGCCGGAGCCCAGCAGGTTGAGGCTGTGGTGACTAGGAGCGGCCACTGCACTCTAGTCTGGGCAACAGAGTGAGACTCCAACTCAAAAAAAAAAAAGAAAAAGAAAAAGAAAACTGCTCTGGACCAAAAAGATTGTGCTCTGACCTCCACTAAAGAAGGATTCTTCAGGTGGGGAGTCAGGAAACAGCAGTCCTGTTAGACCATAGAGGATGCTTGTCTATTCCTAAGGCTACACCTGTTTTTCTTCCCTTTTGATTGTGGTTTGTCTCCGTGTTATCTTTCCAGCCCAGGCTTCTCTGGGGATCTCTGTGTTCCTGTATAACAAAGTTCTTCTCGTGTTAGTGGAGAGAAGAGTCTGTAAATGTTCCATAGGTACACAGGACTTCATCCCAAGAACGCAGCAGGACCCCCCCAGCTCCCTCCCACCCGCGCTTGTTTGTGGGATGAGAGTGGGGATGGGTTGACTTTTCTGCAAGGACACAGTGGAGGGCCTGAGTGACCAAGTAAATGCCAGCCAAGAGGGAGACCAATGGGAAGTCTCTCTAGTCTTCATTTTTTCTTTCTCTCTCTTTTTGTTTTGTTTTTTTTTTTTTGAGTTGGAGTCTCTGTCGCCCAGGCTGGAGTGCAGTGGCACGCTCATGGCCACCCCAGCGTCAACCTGCTGGGCTCAAGCAATCCTTCTGCCTCAGCCTTCCAAGTAGCTGGAACTACAGGCACGTGCTACTGCACCCAGCTAATTTTTGATTTATTGTAGAAACGAGGTCTCGCCAAGTTGCCCAGGCTGGTCTTGAATTCGCAGGCTCAGGCAATTCACTCACCTCAGCCTCCTAAACTGCTACCAAGCCTGGTCTTTTTTTTTTTTTTGAGTTGGGGTCTCACTCTGTTGCCCAGGCTGGAGTGCAGTGGCACAATCACGGCTCATCACAGCCTTGAATTCCTGGGCTCAGGTGATCCTCCCACCTCAGCCTCCCTAGTAGCTGGGACTACAGGCACATACCACACACCTAATTTTTCTATTGTTTTTGGTAGAGATTAGGTCTCACAACGTTGCCCAGGCTGGTCTCCAACTCCTGGGCTCAAATAATCCTCCCACCTCAGCCTCCCAAAGTGCTAAGATTATAGGCACAAGCCACCAAGTCCAGCCTAGTCTTGTTTATTTGTGTGTGTGTGTATGTGTGTGTGTGTGTGTGTGTGTATTATCCCCTCCCCCTACTTTTTTGTTTCTTTCGAGTTGGAGTCTCACTCTGTTATCCAGACTGGAGTGCAGTGGCACATTCATGGCCACCCCAGCGTCGACTGCCGGGATTCAGCAATCTTTCCGCTTCAGTCTTCCAAGTAGCTAGAACTACAGGCATGCACTACCCTGCCCGGCTAATTTTTGACTTATTGTAGAGACAAGGTCTCACCAAGTAGCCCAGGATGGTCTCGAACCAGCGGTCTCAGGCAATCCACTCGCCTCAGCCTCCCAAAGTGCTGGGATTACAGGCTGAGCCACTGAGGCCAGTCGGCATATTTTCTTAATTGGATATGGCTTTTCGGTCTCTTTAATTTCTGCAATTCCCTGGATCAGTTTATCTGAGGCAGATTCCAAGCCGTTTGACCTGAAGAGTTTCCCATAGTCTGGATTTGACCAGTTGCATCCTCACAGGCCAGCTGGGCAAGTGCCTCACTTTCTGCCAGTTGGCAGCTAGGTCAGAGCCTGGATGAGACCCAGGTCCAAAAGGGAGCACATAGTGAGAGCAGCCATACTGAGTGCACTCGAGGACCAAGCTCGGCAGGGCAGGGAGACAAGAGAAAGACACAAGTGGGAGAGCAGGTCCCTTGAGGTCAGATCAGGCAGCAGCTACACTGAAGAGTTAGGAGAGCGAAGGGACAGGTTCAGGGACTAAAGCAGGCCCAGTGCAGAGGAGGGTACAACAGCAATAAGACTGTGGAGCAAGACTAGGCATGTGACACTTCCTAGTGCCAGCACTGCACTAAGACAAGAGCTTTTCGTGCATTTTCTCATTTAATCCTTGTTAAATTCTTGCTAGCCTCAGTTTATAGAGGAGGAAACTGAGGCATATGAAGTTTAAGCACATTGACCAAGGCCTTGCTGAAAGTGAAGAATAGAACCCCATTCAAACCATACACCTGACTCCAGCTGGGCGTGGTGGTATGTGCCTACAGTCCCACTTACTTTGGAGGCTGAAGCAGAAGGATCACCAGAACCCAGGAGGTCAAGGCTTTGGTGAGCTGTGATTGCTCCACTATACTCCAGCCTGGAAAATAGAGCGAGATCTCGACTTTAAAACACACAAAAAAGGGCACTCTGGCTTATGCCTATAATCCCAGCACTTTGGAAGGCCAAGGTAAGAGGATTGCCTAGAGGATTGCCTGAGCCCATGGGTTCAAGACCAGCCTGGGCAACTTGGCGAGGACTCATCTCTACAATACATCAAAAAATAAGTCAGGTAGGGTGGTGCGTGCCTATAGTTTCAGCTACTTGGAAGGCTGAGACAGAAGGATCGCCTGAGCCCAGCAGATCGAGGTTGTGGTGCCCGTGAGCGTGCCACTGCCCTCCAGCCTGGGTGACAGAGTGACACTCTGACTCAAAAAGACAAAAAACAGAAAACCCTAACAAGTTGAAATGTGTATCTGCTTTCCTTCTTTCTGCAAAGTTCTCCCCTTTTTTAATTTGCTTTGCCATTTGAACTTGTTTCAGACAAATAAGTCAGTGGAGATGAGGTCGTTAATTTACTGAAGCCAGACATGTGTAAGCCTTCCTCTGGGGAGAGGAGGGGAAAGGAAGATGCTTAGTTCATAGCTTGCCAAGGACACACTGGATGAAATAACCTTTTTTTTTTTTTTTTTTTTTTTTCAA
>NW_007253243.1:195319-206820 GCF_000164805.1 Carlito syrichta
CTCACTCTGTTGCCTAGGCTGGAGTGCAGTGGCACACTCACGGCCACTGCAGCCTCGACCCGCTGGGCTCAGGTGATCCTTCCACCTCAGCCTTCCAAGTCGCTGGAACTACAGGCGTGCACCACCACATTCAGCTAATTTTTTGATTTATTGTAGAGACGAAGTCTCGAACCCCTGGGCTGGTCTCGAACCCCTGGGCTCAGGCAATCCTCTCACCTCTGCCTCCCAAAGTGCTGGGATTACAGGTGTGAGCCACTGAGCCCAGCTGGATGAAATAATCTTAAACCACATCCTGCTTCCCTTGGCACTGTTTTGAGGTTCAAATACGCTGAGCAAATTCTTTTTTTGTTTTTTTTGGTTTTTTTTTGAGTTGGAGTCTCACTCTGTCGTTCAGACTGGAGTGCAGTGGCCACTCCCAGCCACCGTAGCCTCGACCTGCTGGGCTCCAGCAATCCTTCCGCCTCAGCCTTCCAAGTAGCTGGAACTACAGGCGCGCGCTACCACGCCCAGCTAATTTTTTTATTTATTGTAGAGATGAGGTCTCACCAAGTTGCCCAGGCAGGTCTCGAACCCGCGGGCTCAGGCAATCCACCACCTCAGCCTCTGAAAGTGCTGGGATGACAGGCTGAGCCACCAAGCCCGTCCTGAGCAAATTCTTTAAATCCAGCAGATCGAGGTTGTGGTGCCCGTGAAAACTGTGGGCCAGGGCTAGCGATGTTTCTATGCTTTTCATTCTTACAGAACAGAAGCAGAGGAAATAGCTCATGCCCACACCTGACTGGAGTCCATACTGGGATTAGAAACCAGGTCCTGACCCCTGCCCCGGGTACAGCATGACTGGCCCACCGCCTAACTGTGGTGTGCAACTCGAAACGTCCTACAACAAATGGCAGTTTAAACGATTGTCTTAGTTTAAGAAGGAGACCCCACCACCATCCACAGCAACATTGAGGGAAGAACGTTTGCTTGTCTAAGGGTGTCTGGTCGGGGCAGCTAAAGTAGAGGGCTGAGGTGGGAAAGGGTTGAAGCAAACAAAATGGCTAGAGTCTGGATTCTGCCAGTAAAAAGCAAAGGGTACCAATTTGAAAATTTTTTTATTTTATCTTATTTTATTTTTTGGAGGTAAGGGTCTCACTCTGTTGCCCAGGCTGGATTGCAGTGACCAGATCACAGTTCACTACAGCCTCAACCTCCTGGCTCAAGCGATCCTCCTGCCTCAGCCTCCTGAGTAACCAGGACTACAGGCACATGTCACCACACCTAGCTAATTTTTTTCTTTTTTTTTGTAGAGACGGGGTCTCGCTGTTATAGGCCAGGGCTCTGGGAACAGGGGTTTCTTACATTTCATATTTTTATTATTCATAAGTTGTAAATTCTAAAATGTTATCCTAACCCATCGGTGGTCACATCCAAGAAAATACCAGCATGATCAGGAAGCCTTAAAGATGCGTGTAGCCTTTGATAACTTTTTTTTTTTTTTGAGTTGGAGTCTCACTCTGTCGCCCAGGCTGGAGTGCAGTGGCACACTCATGGCCACCACAGTCTCGACCTGCTGGGCTCCAGTGATCCTTCCTCCTCAGCCTTCCAAGTAGCTGGAACTACAGGCACACACTACCACACACGGCTAATTTTTGCCTTATTGTGGAGACGAGGTCTCGACAAGTTGCCCGGGCTGGTCTCGAATCCGTGGGCTCAGGCAATCCACTCACCTCTGCCTCCCAAAGTTCTGGGATGACAGGCTGAACCACCGAGCCTGGCCTGTTAACTCTTAACTTGGGTGGGTGAAGGATGTCGAACTGCATATAGCCCAACGATGATTTGTTGGCTAGCTAGTGGTTCTTGAGACTCAGCCTATGGTAATCCCTTCGGCTCTTTGGTTCGGGGAAGCAGTGGTTTTCAAGGCATTAGCCTAATTCTGTCTCCCTTTGCCTAGCAAAGAATAAAGCTCTCCCCTTTTTCGCCACCTCCGTCTCCTGGGTTCATTGGGTTATGGGAGCAGAGAAGGTTGCCGCAAATTACACAACTACGTTGCCCAGGCTGACTTTGAACTCCTGGGCTCAAACAGTCCTCCCACCTTGGCCTCCCAGAGTGCTGAGATTACAGGCGTAAGCCACCTGACCTGGCCTGGGACCTGGCCTGAGAAATCTTATTTATCTTGTGTTACATATAACTTTCCATGTGGGAAACATTCACCAAGAACAGGTCGAAAGGGTTGTATCAAGTATCTCCATGTACCCAGCACTCATTATTCCTCAGTTATCAACATTTTGCATTGGAGAAGTTGTAGAAGGTGAGACAGAAGGCTTGGTGGGTTGATTATCTAGTGTGGAAGGGGGAGAAGCATGAGGGAAGGGAGCATGAAAGAGAAGTAAGAGGCCGGGCGCGGTGGTAATCCCAGCACTTTGGGAGGCCGAAGAGACGCGAGGGGATTGCCTGAGCCCAGGGATTCAAGACCAGCCTGGACAACTTGGCAAAACCTTGTCTCTGTAATAAATCACAAAAACCAGCCAGGCGTGCGTCTGTAGTTCCGGCTACTTGAAAAGCTGAGACGGAAGGATCGCCTAAGCCCAGCAGGTCAAGGCTGCAGTGGCCGGGAGCGTGGCACTGTACTCCAGCCTGGGCAACAGAGTGAGACTCCGACTCAAAAAAAAAAAAAAAGAAAGAGAAATAAGAATCCAGGTCCCATTCACTGGTCCGGGTCTGGTAGGGAAAGGAAGACTCCAAGCCGGTGTGCAGGTTAAGGATGCCCTGGGTGGGCAGGGGCTCTCTGAAGTGTGGGGACGGTGTTGTTTGCCCCCTCCACCCACACCCCTTACTTTGCACTGACATTTATTGTTAAGAGTCACATCTCGGTGGAATCTCCAAAAATGTTAGGGTCACACTCCCATCAGAACCTCGCAAATGTTAGGTCAGGCCTGCTGGAGGCGTGGGTGTCTGATGTGCAATTCGGTGCTGCAAGAAAGATGCAAAGAATTGCACATTAGTTAGATTAGAAAATATAATTTAGGGCTGGGCACGATGGCTAAAGCCTGTAATCCCAGCACTTTGGGAGGCCGAGGTGAGGGGATTGCCTGAGCGCATGGGTTCAAGTGATCTCGACCTGGGCAACTTGGCAAGACCTCATCTCTACAGTAAATCAAAAAATTAGCCGGGCACACGCCTGTCGTTCTGGTTACTTAGAAAACTGAGGCGGAAGGATTGCCTGAGCCCAGCAGGTCGACCTGCTGTGAGTGGTCGTGAATGTGCCACTGCACTCCAGCCTGGGCGACGGAGTGAGACTCCAACCAAAAAAAAAAAAAGAAAAAAAAAAACCAACAGTTTATTTAGAAAGTAAATTAGAAACCAGGCTCGGTGGCTCAGCCTGTAATCCTGTATCTGTGGGAGGCTGAGGTGAGTGGATTGCCTGAGCCCACGGGTTCCAGACCCACCTGGGCAACTTGGTGAGACCTCATATCTACAATAAATCAAAAATTAGCCAGGCGTGGTAATGTGCACCTGTAGTTCCAGCTACTTGGAAGGCTGAGGCGGAAGGATCACCGGAGCCCAGCAGGTCGAGGCTGCGGTGGCCAGAAGCGGTCACTGCACTCCAGTCTGGGTGACAGAGTGAGACTCTGACTCATAAAAAAAAAAAAAAAGAAAGAAAGTAAATTAGAGAGAGAGAGAGAGAAAAAAAACCAGGAGATTCACCTCCCCAAGGTAGAGGAGGGGGCCAAATCAGGAAACACAACCTGACCATAGTTCAAAGAGCACATGGTCACACCATAGTTTAGTAAGACAATGGCTGCAATGGCCTGGCAATGGCCATGGCAATGGCGAAATGGTTGCTTGGGGTTGAGTCCTTTTAGCCCCTCTGTTTGATGGGGGAAAGTCATTAAGGTGATTGGGTGGTGGTCTGCTCCACGTAATCACAAAGGGGCAGGTGAGCGCAGGTACTGACAACAGATGATGGACGGCAGGCTGATGGGTGGGTTAGTCACCTGATTGCTGCCATGGTGGTAGGCTAGATGGGAGGAAACAAGGGAAGGGGTTTCCCCTGCAAGAGACCATCAGACATTTCCAGTCTACAAGCTTTTTAGCAAAAAGTCTTATTATCATTTCTTTGACTTCAGCCAGCTAAGGGGCCTGAAAGTGTCTTAGAAATTATTATGCTAAAGCATGAATTGAATGGTTGGGCTGCCCTGGTCTTGCATCTGATGGAGATTTGCCAAGGGGGTGGGGTAGGCTGCCAGCTTGGCCTGCAGTAAAATGTCTGAACTCTTCCTAAAACCTGCCTGTTGGAAATATATCTATCTACGTCTAGGCTGTGCTAGATTCAAAGCATGTCAGTCTAAGCACAAATGGTTATGCTGAGGCAAAATGTGAACCAAGTCTTTTTTTTTTTTTTTGAGTTGGAGTCTCACTCTGTCGCCCAGACTGGAGTGCTGTCACCACAGCCTTGACCTACTGGGTTCCGATAATCCTTCCACCTCAGCCTTCCAAGTAGCCAGAACTACAGGCATGTGCTACCATACCCGTATAATTTTTGATTTATGGTAGAGACGAGGTCTTGCCAAGTTGCCCGGGTGGGTCTTGAACCCCTGGGCTCAGGAACCAAGTCTTAAATATCTCAGCAGGATCTCCTTTCATTTACTAAATGAATAAGCAAAGGATCCTGGGTAGTGAGACCACCAAGGGCTCTCTGAGCTCCCTGCAAGTCAGACCCATCGTGAGGCCTGACCTGGGAGAGCTGACTGAGCATCTGAGTTAAGGTCTCCCACCAGTTTTTTCAGGGGACTTTGCTCCTCGAGGAGCTCTGAAAGTGAAAGATAACCATCAAGTCTTTTACCCAGAAAATGAGAGATTTAGCATATGAACAGGTGGACATAGTTTTAGGATGAGACCTGGACAATGTAACACTGAGGCTGATGCTTCTGCTTTGTGGGGAGCAGCCTGGCCTCTGCTCTGGGGACCTCTCTGCCGGGCACAGGAATAAGGCACTGCCTTCCAGTCACCCTCATCCTCTCCCTGCTGTGTGTTTCTGGGAATAGATTTGGGGTGCATCGTGCGGGAAACAAGAGGTGTTCCTGCAACCCGAGGACTCTGAGGCATGTCACGCTGACCTCAGGAGCGTCTGGGATGAGAGGAGCAGGCCTCTCCTGCATTGTTCCAGGCAGAGAACTGCCGGTGTTGCTTGAGCATGGTGACACTGGCAGGTCTCCTTGCATACAGGGAGGTTCCTGCTTCTCCTCCTGCTACTTGTCACTAGGAACTTGTCACTAGGAATGTCACCATCCTGGTGGGTTGGCCTTAATAATTTCTTTTTTTTTTTTTTTGAGTTGGAGTCTCACTCTGTCGCCCACACTGGAGTGCAGTGGCCACTCCCAGCCACCGCAGTCTCAACCTGCTGGGCTCCGACGATCCTTCTGCCTCAGCCTTCCAAGTAGCTGGAACTACAGGCGCGCGCTGCTATGCCTGGCTCATTTTGATTTATTGTAGAAATGAAGTCTCACCAAGTTGCCCAGGTGGGCCTCAAATCCACGGGCTCAGGCAATCCACTCACCTCAGCCTCCCAAAGGCGCAGGATTACAGGTTGAGCCACCGAGCCCGACTCAGAATTATTCTTATAGCCATAGAACAGGCAAAGATGTGGCTGGACCAAAATCTATGTAGCAACCTGTAATCCCAGCACTTTGGGAGACCGAGGTGAGAGGATTGCCTTCAAGACTAGCCTGGGCAACATGGCAAGACCTTGTCTCTACAATAAATTACAAAAACTAGCCAGGTGTGGTAGCATGTACCTCTAGTTCCAGCTACTTGGAAGGCTGAGGCGGAAGGATCGCCGGAGCTCAGCAGATTGAGGCTGCAGTAGCTGTGAGCGTGCCACTGTACTCCAGCCTGGGTGACAGAGTGAGACTCCAACTCAAAAAAAAGAAAAGAAAAGAAAAATCTATATAGCAATTCTTTTAAGCTTAGATGTATAGTTTTTAAAATTTTTTTGCTATTTTAGATATCGCTGATGTTAACTTCAGTATGCAGATTTTTATTGCATTACTTCTTAATGATCACGAATATGGTTCTTCCTGTGATCCTTAGTGCTTCCCCAAAGAGCTATTACTAATTTACAATGCTACCAAAATTATATCAGTGTGTCAGTTTTGCTGCTACATCAGACGCATTGAATATTATTGCTTTAACATGTTTTTCAGAGTTAATTTTTTTTTTTTTTTGAGATGGAGTCTCACTCAGTTGCCCAGACTGGAGTGCAGTGGCCGCTCCCGGCCACCGCAGCCTCGACCTGCTGGGCTCCGGCGATCCTTCCGCCTCAGCCTTTGGAGTAGCCAGAATTACAAGCATGCGCTACCACTCCCGGCTGATTTTTTGACTTATTGTAGAGATGAGGTCTTGCTGCCGAGGCGGGTCTCAAACCCGCGGGCTCAGGCAATCCACTCACCTCAGCCTCCCAAAGGCGCAGGATTACAGGTTGAGCCACCGAGCCCGACTGGCCTTAATAGTTTCAAAGCAGCTCTTACCAGGTGCAATTATGGACAACACCTACGGTGCTCTTTGAACTTATTTTTATAATGCATGGAGTGCAAATAACTCTGAGATACAGATCTAAAAGTCACTTGCCAGTGCTTTCATTATCCAGAAGCTCTCTGTCATTCTGGCCAGTCTGGCACTATTGTATTATTTTCTTTCCTACCTAGCCAAAAACAAAACAAACTATTCCCTCCTCTCTATTAAACTTGTACCAGGCTTCTAGATCCACCTCTGTGATCTTCAAAGAAGCCTCTTTTTACACAGTCATCTCTCTTTGTAAGTTAAAACCCCATGTACTGCTTTGAGACACAGTCCTGTTATTTGGCACTATTGTTTGGTGTTTGTCTCCCAATTGGGTCAAAGCTCTTTGAAGACTCACTCACTTCACCTCCTCCCCTGCAGAGGCAGGTGTGTGGTCTTCACCAGGTGTATTCTATTCAGAGGTGGCTCATCTGATTTTTGGTATAGGCAGCCTCTTCGCCAAAGTATTGAGATGGAAGCCCAAGGTAGCAGAATTTCCCCAGCACAATCCAAGAAATTTTGGCTTGACTTCGACAGTGATGCTTGGGTAGACATGACCCCAGGGTGAACCCATTAAGGGAATCTCATCTTGCTTTCAGCATTTAAGAATTTCAAGCTCTTGGCAGGGCACAGTGACTCACACCTATAATCCCAACAGTTTGGGAGGCAAAGGCGAGAGGATTGCTTGAGCCCAGGAGTTCGAGACCAGTCAGGGCAATACTGTGAGACATCGTCTCTACAATAAATCAAAAAATTAACTGGGCATGGTGGGGCGTACCTATACTCCCAGCTACTTGGAAGGCTGAGGCGAAGGATCGCCTGAGCCCAGCAGATGGAGGCTACGGTGGCTGTGAACGTGCCACTGCACTCTAGCCTGGGCGACAGAGTAAGACTCTGAATAAAAAAAAAAAAAAACCAAAAACACAGTACTAGGCTGGGGGCGGTGGCTCATGCCTATAATCCCAGTACTTTGGGAGGCCCAGGTGAGAGGATTGCCTGGGCAACTTGGTGAGACCTCATCTCTACAATAAATCAAAAATTAGCCGGGCATGGTAGCCACACCTGTAGTTCCAGCTACTTGGAATGCTGAGGTGGAAGGATCACCTGAGCCCAGCAGGTCGAGGCTGCAGTGGCCTTGAGTGTGCCACTGCACTCCAGCCTGGGTGACAGAGTGAGACTGACTCAAAAAAGATAAAAATAAAAAATAAAATAAAATAACACAATATTTATTCTTTCCTGATCCCTGGTTTCCCAAGGGGCACTACCTCCCTCCTCCTCTTCTCCCTCTATTCCGATAGCAAGCGAACCGGACAACTTGACCTTTTATTTATAAGTTAAATTATCTCTGTGTGTCACAACTTTGCCAGAGAATAGGTGGGATCAGAGCCAAGAACTGACAGAACTCGCCTTGAGAAGGAGCAGTGCCTGCCGCCTGTCCCATATCTTGGGGAGGAGGCGGCTGTAATAACCGCTAACAAGTTCATGGTAGTTAACGTTGCAGAAGCAGTGATGAGAAACGCACCCCGGCCCAGGGTGGCTCCCAGTGGCCCCAGGGTGCCCGTTATCCCTCAGGCCACTCCCTCTCATCCCCATGCCTTACTCTTTGAATGATTCCACATATTCTGTGGAACCCAGTTTTGACCCAGCTGTGTTAGTGTCCCGGGGCTTTCCCGGTGGCTGGGACTGTGGGCTAATCCAGGTGCCACTCCGTGTCCTAATCGTCACACTCAGATGGCCCCTGCCCCACCTGTATCTCAGCTGGAGGAAAGATCATGAATTCAGGGTCAATTCGGTCCTTCAGTGCCCACTCCATGGCCTGTGGTCAGCAGAATGACAAAGATAAGGGCCGTCTAAAGTTCAGTAAGGAAATGGACTGGGGGCATGTGTCACCAGCTGTCATTAAGTCATGTGAAGTGAGGCCAACTCATTTTCTGCTGGGGAAGTTTGTGGGCGGGAGACGGGGGTCATCAGGGATGGGTCCACCATGGGCGGGATATTAGAACTGTGTGTTCCCTGGGAAACAGGAGAAGGGGTGGCAGAAATGGAGTTCAGGGTGTGCAAGGGAATGGGGGCAGGGATGGCTCATACTTGCTCTGGCACAAGGGAGCTGGAGCTGTGGTCACCTCATCACTCATGGAGCTTTCTGCTGGGTCTCTCTGCCTCCCATGTTGTCCCCCTAAGATCACTCTCTGCAGCCAAAGGGATCCTTTTATTCATTCATTCATTTTGAGTCAAGTTCTCACTCCATTGACCAGCCTGGAGGACAGTGGCAAATTCCTGAGCCCAAGTAATCCTCCCACCTCAGCCTCTCTAGTAGCTGAGACCACAGGCGTGTGCTACCAAGCCCAGCTAATTTATAAATTTTTTTATAGAATTAAGATCTCGCTAATTTTTTTTTTGAATTGGAGTTTCACTCTGTTGCCCAGGCTGGAGTACAGTGGCACGCTCACGGGCACCACAGCCTTCACCTGCTGGGCTCAAGCCATCTTTCCACCTTAGCCTTCCAAGTAGCTGGAATTACAGGTATGCACCACCACACCTGGCTAATTTTTTTGATTTATTGTAGAGATGAGGTCTCACCAACTTACCCAGACTGGTCTTGAACCCTTGGGCTCAGGCAATCCTCTTATCTCAGCCTCCCAAAGTGCTGGGATTATAGGCATGAGCCACTGCGCCTGGCGGTCTTGCTGTTTTTTAATCTTTTGTAGAGATAAGGTCTCACTATGTTGCCTAGGCTGATCTCGAACTCCTGGGCTCAAGCAGTCTTCCCACCTCAGCCTCCCAAGTAGCTGGAATTACAGGCATGTACCACCACGCCCGGCTAATTTTTTGATTTATTATAGAGACAAGGTCTTGTCAAGTTGCTCAGGCTGGTCTCAAACCCCTGGACTCAGGCAATTCTCTTACCTCGGCCTCCCAAAGTGCTGGGATTATAGGTGTGAGCCATTGCGCCCGGGAGTCTCGCTATTTTTAATTTTTTTTTTGTAGAGATAAAGTCTCATTTTGTTGCCTAGGCTGGTCTCGAACTCCTGGGCTCAAGCAGTCTTCCCACTTCAGCCTCCAAAAGTGCTGGGATTACAGGCATGAGCCACTGCTCCTAGCCCAAAGAGATCCTTTTAGAACATAGAACATAGAAAATAAAATAGATAATAAAACATAGCTCAGACAACCCTGTTCCACTGCCTTTCTATTATAGATAAAGTCCAAATTCCCCACCTAGCCTCAATGCCCAGTGTGACCCCTCTGACCCGTCTGATTCCACCCTCCCTAGCTCACTCGGGTGGGTACCCTACCCAACAGTGGCCAGTGCCACTCACTACCATCTGCAGTGAAGAGGGAGGAGGTTGCAGAGGGCTCAGGTCCCATGGTGACCACAAGAATGCCACATTTCTGTGGAAGTAGGGTGCCCACAGATGCCTTTACTTAAGAGAATGAAAGTTCCCTTTTCTATTTGCTGAGTGAAGACTAGACATCCTCCAGGGAAACTGAAGATGTGCAAACCATTGCACTCCTGGAGAAAAGTTTGTCACATGCACCAAGGAGCACAGACAGCAGGAGTCAACAAACAGGACACAAAAACACACAAATAGTAAGATTATCTTCATATCAAGATCAAAAAACAATCAAATGCAAACTATCTAATTTAGGGATGTATATATGGATGGTAAACTATAAAGAAAAATAAGGGGTCGAGCGTGGTTTCTCATGCCTGTAATGCTTTGGGAGGCTGAGTTGGGAGGATCCCTTAAGTCTGCAAGTTCAGAAGCAGCCTGGATAACATTGCAAGACCCTACCTATCTCTACCAAAAAATCAAAAATTACCTGGGCATGCCTAGCTAGGGGTGTATGCTTGTAGTTCTAGCTACTTGGAAGGCTGAGATGGAAGGATCACCTGAGTCCAGCAGGTCAAGGCTGTGGTGGCCGTAAGCCTGCCACTGTACTCCAGCCTAGGCAACAGAGTGAGACTCCAACTCAAATAAAAAAGCATTAATCAGGAGAGAAATTAAGGTTACTTTGGTGCAATCAGTTAGGCTGTTAGAAATTTTGATCTGAGCCGGGCTCGGTGGCTCAGCCTGTAATCCCACGCCTTTGGGAGGCTGAGGTGAGTGGATTGCCTGAGCCCATGAGTTCGAGACCCGCCTGGGCGACTTGGCGAGACCTCATCACTACAATAAATCAAAAATTAGCTGGGCGTGGTAGCGTGCGTCTGTAGTTCCAGCTACTTGGAAGGCTGAGGCGGAAGGATTGCCGGACGCCAGCAGGTCGAGGCTGCGGTGGCCGGGAGCAGCCACTGCACTTCAATCTGGGCAACAGAGTGAGACTCCAACTCTAAAAAAAAGAAAAGAAATTTTGATCTGGAGCTCAGAAAGATCTAGAATGTAGGCTGGGTGTGCTGGCTCAACTCTGAAATCCCAGCACTTTGGGAGGCGGAGATGAGAGGATTGCCTGAGCCCATGGGTTTGAGAACAGCCTGGGCAGCTTGGCGAGACCTCATCTCTACAATAATTCTTTTTTTTAAGTTAGCTGGGCGTGGTTGCGTGTGCCTGTAGTTCCAGTTACTTGGAAAGCAGAGGTGGAAGGATCACCAGAGCCCAGCAGGTCGACACTAGGGTGGCTGTGAGCATGCCACTGCACTCCAGCCTAGGCAACAGACTGAAAAAAAAAGATGGTGGCTCATGCTTTTAATCCCAGCTCTTTGGGAGGCCAAGGAGAGAGGATTGCTTAAGCCCAGGAGTTTGCACGAACCTAGACAACATAGTGAGACCTCATCTCTAAAAAACAGAAATAAAAAAATTAACTGGCTGTGATGGCATGTGCCTGTAATCACAGCTACTTGGGAGGATGAGGCAGAAGGATTGCCTGAGCCCAAGAGGCCAAGGCTGTGGTAAACCATGAGAGTGCCTCTTACTCCAGCCTGGGTGACAGAGTAAGACTCTGACTCAAAAAAAAAAAAAAAAAAG
>NW_007253243.1:206840-207749 GCF_000164805.1 Carlito syrichta
GAGAGAGAAGGAAGAAAGGAAGGGGGCGAGGGAGGGAGGGAAGAAAGAAAGGAAGGCATAAAGAAAGAGAAAGAAAAAGATATAGACTGGCTCCAAAAAAAAAGGATTGGCTTCTGCTGCATTTAGGTAGCAATCAGAGCCCCACAAATGACTGAGTTGCCTGGCAACAGGGCATCCGGACAAAAGGAGCGGCAGCAACATGAGACAGGTTCAGGAAGGTAATCCAATGTAGGAGACTTAGACAGGGACAGACAGAAGGATGAGAGGAGAGGCCTAGGAAGGTGAGAGGCTGAAAATAGTACAAAGCAAACGCTGCTGACAGTGTCAAGTGCTGAGGTATGTGCTGGGCCTTTGCTCTTGGGGCATCCCCTTGGACACAGGAATTTGGGCATCTCTGTGGGGACCAAATCCCGTCTAAAATAGGCAACGGGAGATGAAATGAGGTTTTCCTCTCAAGCATCACAGCTGCCGAGCTGTGGTTCTCTGCCATTGTTCACCCCATCCTGCGCTAGATGAAGACCTCACACTGCCATCAGTAGCAAGAGGGACTTTTTTTTTTTTAGAAAGTAAGAATTATTGAGAGGACAGAAAAGTTTCCACAGTGGGAGGGGACTCGACAGGGTTGCCCAACAGAAATGACTTTAACAATGCCACCCTCCAATCCTGTTTTATGAAGCACTATTAAAAATAATAGGGGCTGGGCGCGGTGGCTCAAGCCTATAATCCCAGCACTTTAGGAGGCCAAGGAGAAAAGATTGCCTGAGTCTGCAGGTTCCAGACCAGCCTGGGCAACATGGTGAGACCTCGTCTCTACAGTGAATCAAAAACTTAGCTGGACGTGGTAGCACCCACCTGTAGTTCCAGCTACTTGGAAGGCTGAGGTGGAAGGATCACCGGAGCCCAGCAGGT
>NW_007253243.1:208237-211048 GCF_000164805.1 Carlito syrichta
ACAGAGTGAGACTCCAACTCAAAATAAATAAATAAATAAATAAAATAAAATTAATAATAATAAATAGAGAGGCAGAGGCCCAGGAAGGATATCATATTGCCTCTAAAATGGAAGTCTGTGTCTCTGCCCTATGCAATGGTGAGTTCACGGCCAATGCCCTTGAGGAACTTAGTTTCTATGGGGGAAACTACTTGTAAACACCTCCCAGTAATCCAGGGCAGGGTGGCACAGGGGCTGAGTAGACTTGTCTGCTATTTGCTATGATGGCATCCAGGAAGAAGCGGCTAATTCTGACCAGAAGCATCAGGGTAAGGCCAGATTTACAAAGGAAGAAGCTTTCAGGGAGTGGACTAGGCTAGAGGACAGATGAAGAAGGCTGAGTCGTAGCAGCCCGTGGTGTGTCTAGGAGCGTAAGAAGGGAGAAGGTGGCAGATAAGACTGGAAAGGAAATTTCGGGCTCCAGAATGGAAGGCCTCCAATGCCAGATGGATTCAGGCTGACACTCTGTAGGCAATAAGGAGCCACAGTGAGCTTTTGAGGAGGAAAGAGGTATGATCAAACTCACATTTTAGGAACTGTCTTGTAGCAGTCTGAAAAACGAGTGTGCTGTCAGAAACCGGAGGGATGACCGAAGGGACAGAAATCTGCCCCATCTTCCTCATGTGACTATTGTGCCATGAGGAGCTACTCCCAAGCCTCACTCACCAAATTTGGTAAATTTCTAAATGAAGACCCGCATGCCTGCTAGTGGGATAGGCCTAAGTTTTCCAAAACAGTGCTGTTTTCAAATGCGCTGTACCATCATGAAAACCATCCTCACAGGGCTAACACGAATTCTGGAGAGAAATATAGTTATAACGAAGCCTTAATCAGGCTGCTCTTTGACCCACTTCCTTGTCACCCATAGTCACAGGGCACTAGACCCTGACCATCTGCATCCCCATTGCTGTTATTGACCGGATTTCTGACATCAGAATCATAAGGCTTTTGTCTCCGAATTGCTTAAGATGTTCTTCAGGTCCCGAGTTCCAGCAGTACAGCTGACGCCCACCAGTTTGAAGACCCCACGGGGAACCGAGTCAGCATGAGAATACAGTGTGTCCCTCTCCCTGTCACTGACTTCACCCTGCACTCTTCAGCCAACCAACAATCTCCCCTCTTCTGCCCACTCCAAAACCCTTAACAGCCTTGGCTCCACGCTCCTCTTGGAAACACATTTGAGATTTTTTTCCCCGTCTCCTTTGTTCAGGGGCCCCTATGATAAAACCTCTTTCTCTACTGCAACCTGGTGTCCCCAGTATTGACTTGCCAGGTACCTATGACAGTGACACTATGAGTTTTCTTTTCTGCTGACACTTCGGATGCCAAATGTGGGTGAGTTTTCCCACATCAACCAATTCTCCAACACCAGCTGCTTGCCCTACAGATCTGATCTGACCCTAGCTCCCTGGAGTTAGAGTCAAATCCTACACACCAAGGGCCAGTCCCACAAGTCTGTTCCCACTTCCGAGTCCAGTTGCAAGTCCTGGGCCACCTGTACCATTGACTGACCCGGTACACATCGGAGATCGGGGGTTCCCACAACCTCCTCCTTGGGTTCAATAATCTGCTAAAACAACTCACAGAACTCAGGAAAACAGTTCACTAACTACCACTAGTTTATTATAAAGGATACGTTTCAGGAGGAGATGCACAGGGCAAGGTATGGTAGGAGGGGTGCAGAGCTCCCTGGCCCTCTCTGGGCATTCTATCTCCAGGTTCACCAACCTGAAAGCTTTCCTCATCTCTTTGTTTGGAGTTTTTGTAGAGTTTCCATTACATATGGATGTCGATAAAATAACTGGCCCTTGGCGCAGCCTTGACTTCCTGGGCTCAGGCGATCCTTCTACCTCTGTCTCTCAAATAGCTGAGACTACAGGTGCACATCACCACATCTGGCGACTTTTTAAAAATTTTTTTTGTAGAGACGAGGTCTTGCTATCTTGCCCAGACTGGTCTTGAACTCCTGGCCTCAAATTATCCTCCCACCTCAGCCTCTCAAAGGGTTGGTATTACAGGCATGAGCCACTGCACCAAGCCTGAAAATGCTAACCTTCAAATCACAAGATTAATTCCTCAGGCTACCGGTTCCCCCACTCCCTGAAGTTATTTAGGGGTCCACCAACAGTCACCACATTAGCATAGACTCCATCTGATTCATCATGCATCATCACAAAAGAAGTTCTTCTCACTCCCAACCCTCAGGAAATTCCAAGGGTTCTCGAGGCTCTGTTCCAGAAACTGAGATGAAGACCAAATTTACATTTCTTATTATATCACAATAGCACGGTCTGTCCAGGTGATCCCATCATAAACCCTCAAGATGATCCAGTATCAGTGATATTTTGGGCCCCTGTAAAACTACACCTCTCAGCTTGATTTTTTTCTAAAACCAAGAAGTGTTTTATTTTTTAGTTTTATTTTTATTTTTGAGTAGGAGTTTTACTCTGTCACCCAGGCTGAAGTGCAGTAGCATGCTCCAGCCTTGACCTGCTGGGCGCAGGCAATCCTTCCACCTCAGCCTTCCAAGTAACTGGAACCACAGGCGCCTGCCACCACACTCAGCTAATTTTTTTGTTTTGTTTTTGTTTTTGTTTTTGTTTTTTTTGAATTAGAGTCTCACTCGGTCGCCCAGACTGGAGTGCAGTGGCCGTTCCTGGCCACCACAGTCTCGCCTGCTGGGCTCCGGCCATCCTTCTGCCTCAGCCTTCCGAGTAGCCGGAATTATAGGCATGCGCTACCACGCCCGGCTGATTTTTTGATTTATTGTAG
>NW_007253243.1:211588-213539 GCF_000164805.1 Carlito syrichta
TCTCGCCAAGTTGCCCAGGTGGGTCTCGAACCCACGGGCTCAGGCAATCCACTCACCTCAGCCTCCCAAGGTATGGGATTACAGGCTGAGCCACCGAACCCAGCAAATCATGCATTTTGATTTGGGGGTTCAGATAATATGGTCACCTTAGCTATGGGACAAGTCACTTAACATTTCACATCCTTAGTTTCTCTGTCCGTAAAATAAACAAATTGGACATACAGTAGCCATGGTCCATCCCTTCCTATGCTAATATTTCTTGACTATGACCCTAGACACTAGCAGGGTTGGCAGAGTTGGAGTCCTGGCTTCATTGCTTTCTTTCTTTCCTTCTTTCTTTTTATCTTTTTTGAGTCAGAGTCTCACTCTGTCGCCCAGGCTGGAGTGCAGCGGCACAATCACGGCCACCCCAGCGTCGACCCACCGGGTTCAGGCGATCCTTCCGCCTCAGCCTTCCAAGTAGCCGGAACTACTGGCGTGCGCTACCATGCCCACCTAATGTTTTGATTTATTGTAGAGACAAGGTCTCACCATGTTGTTCAGGCTGGTCTTGAACCTGTGGGCTCAAGCAATCCTTTCACCTCAACCTCCCAAAGTGCTGGAATTACAGGCTTGAGTCACCGCATCTGGCCCCTTTATCTTTTTATTTTATTTTATTTTATTTTTTGATGTTTTGTAGAGGCAAGGTCTCACTACGCTGGCCAGGCCAGCCTTGAACTCCTGGGCTCAAGGGATCCTCCTGCCTTGACCTCCCAAAGTGCTGGGATTACAGGCAGAGCCTTCATGCCCAGATCCCCCTGCCCCAGCTTCTTCCTTTAAATCCAGTCCTATCTTGGTCGTATGGAACAGATGGCCTTCATGGTGCTTTGGAGTCGAGGAAAACTGGGGGACAAGGAATGAGAGCTTCAGGAAAAGGGACCCTCCAGGCTTTGCTGGAGGTCTAGCTGCAGCGCCCTGTTCCAGTCATTCTAACCTGTTGGCTGTTGTGAGGGAAATAAAGATTCCCTGGAAACTAGATGCCCGAAGGGAAACTTCAGAAGTGGGTTCTCTTGGGGTCCCTTAGATTACCACCGGAGCTGAAATCCTAGCACTTTGAGAGGCCAAGGAGGGAGTATAGCTTGAGGCCAGGAGTTCAAGACTAGCCTGGGCAACACAGCGAGACCCGTCTCTACAAAAAAATGTTTAAAAGATTGGCCCCAGGTGAATGGCAGATTCAGGAGGAGAGATGCCAAGGCCTCATTACTCTCCAGTTGGAAGGCCCTTGGGCCCTGTGTGTGCCCTCAGCAAAACTGTTTTGCCCTGGGACCCACGGGAGGGGAGGGTCAACAGGTTTGTGCCTTGGGCAGGTGATTCTTATGTACAAGCTGGTCCAGTAAGATACCCAGAACAGGGGCTCTATCTCTGGCCTTCACTGAAGAAATTATTTTTCACATTTTGTTTAATAAATCTGTACTGAACTCATCCTATTAGCAAGACTGAAAAGCTGCTCAACCTTGGCCGCACGTTGGGACCACATTGGGGAGCTTTACAAATACTGTGCCCAAGCCCAGCCCCAGAGGGGCTGACTCAATTTGTCTGGGTGGAACCAGGTACTGGGATTTTAAAAATGCTACAGGTGATCCTCACTTGCTAACCAAGGATGAACACTGATCCAAAGATTCAAATAGGAAGACTCTATCCTCCATCCTCCGTGAGCCAAGCAAAAGCTGTAAGAGAGGCCGATTAAGAGGTAAGGGGGCCGGGCTGGGTGTCTCAGCCTGTAATCCCAGCACTTTGGGAGGCCGAGGTGAGTGGATTACCTGAGCCCGCGGGTTCGAGACCCGCCTGGGCAACTTGACGAGACCTCATCTCTACAATAAATCAAAATGAGCCGGGCGTGGTAGCGCGCACCTGTAGTTCCAGCTACTTGGAAGGCTGAGGCAAAAGGATCGCCGGACCCCAGCAGGTCAAG
>NW_007253243.1:213823-214319 GCF_000164805.1 Carlito syrichta
GCGGCCACTGCACTCCAGTCTGGGCGACAGAGTGAGACTCCAACTCAAAAAAATAAAAGCGATGATTTCACTGAGGAAGCTTACAGACTGGACAGCAGCCTGCCGTTTCCTGCAGTCAGGAGTCACAATGATGTGAGGGCCCTGCCTTACGCATTGAAAACATGGTTTTGTCTTACCAAAGATAGTTCCCCACACAGCCACTTTTCTGCCAGTCATGGTGTCTGGGCTTTCCCCCTTTGGCAGGTCCTGTAACTGCTGAGAGGGGTGTAGTCAAAACAAACATCTCACATCCTGCCTGTGCCCCCTGACTGCAGAATGCACCAGCTGACATGGCTTTTCTGGTGTAATACAAGGCTGTCAGGTGTTTCTTCACACTGTGAAGTCTGCAGTCCCTTCTGTTTTGAAATCCACGCGTAACGAGACAGTGACTCACTCCCCTTAGTGACCCATGTCTACTACTTCCTGGATCAACAAACCCTGTGGGCAAACCCCCTCC
>NW_007253243.1:214700-218195 GCF_000164805.1 Carlito syrichta
CAAGTTGCCCAGGTGGGTCTCGAACCCGCGGGCTCAGGCATTCCACTCACCTCAGCCTCCGAAAGGCACGGGATTACAGGCTGAGCCACCGAGACCGGCCAAGATCTATTATTTTTTTTTTTAAAGGAAATAAATTAGAAAACAGGCCAGGCGCAGCAGCTCATGCCTGTAATCCTAGCATTTAGAGAGGCCGAGGCAGAAGGATTGCTTTAGTTCAGAAGTTTGAGACCAGCCTGAGCAGCATAAAGAGAACTCATCTCTATTAAAAAAAAAAAGAAAAGAAATCAAAAAATTCGGCTGATTGTGCCACTGCACTCCAGCCTGAGCCACAGAGTGAGATCCCAACTTGAAAAAAAAAGAAAAGAAATCAGAAAACAGAATGCTGGCCGGACTTGGTGGCTCATCCTGTTGTAATTCCAGCATTTTGGGAGGCTGAGGAGAGTGGATTACCTGAGCCCACGGGTTCGAGACCAGCCTAGGCAATATGGCGAGACTTTGTCTCTACAATAATTTAAAAAATTAGCTGGGCATGGTAGCGCACGCCTGTAGTTCCAGCTACTTGGAAGACTGAGGCGGAAGGATCGCCGGAGTCCTGCAGGTTGACACTGGGGCCCTGCAGGTTGAGCGTGCCACTGCACTCCAGCCTGAGACTCCAATTTAAAAAAAAAATAGAAAAAGAAAACGGAATGTTGGAAAAAGAACCCATCTCGACCTCTCTAACCACCCACCTGTATCCTATGCTGCTGCTAACGACAATACGATGGGCTGGGTGCGGTAGCTTAAGCCTGTAACCCCAGCCCTTTGGGAGTCTGAGGCAAGAGGATTGCCTGAGTTCAGGGATTCGAGACCAGAAAAAAAAAAAGCAATTTCATTTTATCACAATTTCCATTCCCTTCTCCCCTATAAACAACTATCTAATGCTTTTGATATATGTCTTTATCTTTATCTGTGTTCTTGGAATTTCAGGGGATTTTTTGTTTGATTTTTTTAGTTGGAATCTCACTCTGTCATGCAGGCTGGAGGGCAGTAACACGCTCACAGCCACTGCAGCCTTGCCCTGCTTGGCTCAGGTGATCCTTCCACCTCAGCCTTCCAAGTAGCTTGAACTACAGGCGCGTGCTGCCACACCCAGCTAATTTATTTATTATTGTAGAGATGAGGTCTCGCCAAGTTGCTCAGGCTGTTCTCGAACCCATGGGCTCAGGCAGTCTCCTTACCTCAGCCTTGCAAAGTGCTGGGATTACAGGCTTGAGCCATCGCACCTGGCCATAGATTTATTAAATCACAAAATCACATCTGCCTTCACAAGCAACCCTCTGCTATGATGAACATCCTCATATGGGTGTCCCTAGGCTCAGATTATAGTCCCAGGAGAGGATGACTGGTTATATGGTAGCAGCTTGCTCTGTGGAATGCCTACACTACTTACCAAGACCACCAATACCATAAAAAGCCATAGCCCCACTTTCCAACCCCACCTGGCATTATCTAGCTTATTATTATTATTATTATTAATCTTTGCCAAACAGTTGGGAAACAATATCTCATTGTTGGTTTAAATTGCAATTACCTTAAAACCAATGAACATCTTTCATGTATCTATGTAGCCCTTTAGGTTTCTTAATCTGAAAATTGCCTGTTCATACTGATTGCCCATTTTTCCACCAGGCTCTTTCTTGTTGATGTGTGGGAGTTTCCTGTATAGTCTAGATATTAGTCCCCTTTTGGTTTGGATATTGCAATATCTTCTCTCAATCTGTCATCTGTTATCTTTGACCACTGTGTCCTTTGTTTTACATAAATACTTTGTTCAGGGAGGTTTAAATCAATCAATTTTTTGCCTCATGATTGTGCTTTTGAAATTTTTTTGAGCCGGGCTCAGTGGCTCAGCCTGTAATCCCGCGCCTTGGGAGGCTGAGGTGAGTAGATTGCCTGAGCCTGTGGGTTCAAGACCCGGCTGGGCAACTTGGTGAGACCTCATCTCTACAATAAATCAAAAATTAGCCGGGTGTGGTAGCGCATGCCTGTAGTTCCAGTTACTTGGAAGGCTGAGGCAGAAGGATCACTGAAGCTCAGTGGGTCAATGCTACAGTATCTGGGAGCGACCACTGCACTCCAGTCTGGGCGACAGAAGTGAGACTCCAACTCAAAAAAAAAAAAGAAATTTTTTTGAGAAGTCCTTTCTCGCCTCTAGTCCATAAGAATATAATCTTACAGAGAGTCTATTAACTTCATCATTTACATTTCACAGTTTGGGCCGCTCCAGTTTTGTCTTTCTTGCTTTGTTCACTGAATCTTCATAACAGCTCTCTGAGGTAGAGAGAGAAATTAAGGGCAAAGAGGATCAAAGTACCAGCAGCTGGTAGAATTCAAATTTGATTTTGTTTCTTCACATGTAAAATAGCTGGACCAGCTTATAGATCTCAGCGAGAGAGCAACAAAGCCACGGGTGTTGCGCAGGCATTATTAATTATTTAATGAATGGAGAAGGCTCTTGGGTTGGCCTCTTGGACTTAGTTCAGTTAGCAATGCCAGAGAACTGCAGGAATGATCACACCCCAAACCCTGGCTTCAGTAGAATCCTTTCCCATCTCTGATCATACAGCCTACTCAAAAGCAGCTTCTCCCTCAACTTACCACCTCCTTCTACTTTCTCTCCTAATATTTTGTGCTTATGAATTCCAGTAAATCACAATTACTAACATGGAGGCAGCACTTTCTATGTGTGAGGCACTGTTCTCAGCATGTAGCATGTATTCACTCATTTAATATCCATAATCCTTTGAGGCGAGTAGTATTTTTGTACCCGTTTTGCAGGTCATAAGATAGAGGCCAGGGTTCTCCCCATGAGTGAGTAACAGAGTAAGGATATAAACCCAGGCCACCCAAACCCAGAGTGCACTCTGACCACTGTATCCTACAGTCCCTCATAAGATAAGAGTGTCTCCAGCCCAGGTCAGATATGACTCTCAGACACCATGAACTCCAGGTAATTGAACTAGGTTCTGACTGTTTTGAGTGAACCCTGCTATTGGACAATCTGTTTCATGATGGGCAGATCTATGCAAGCCCGCCCCCAAAGGCCCAGGAGACTGAGAGGCCAAAGAAAGAGGCTGAGAAAGAAACATTTAATAGAGACTTATGAATAGAAGCCATGGCTATGTCTCAGGTGGCCATGAGAAAGATGGTTGATCTTCACGCCATTATCCAGGAGACCCAGGGTTCATATGTCGTAGGGAAGGGGTGATTCAGAAGGTTTGTGTAGAACCACCGAAGTCTCATAAAATCAAGAGTGTTTATCGCAGCATTGTTCACAATAGCAAGATCATGGAACCAACCATGCTGTCCATCAAAAAAGGACTGGATTTTTAAAGTGTGATATATGTACACAATGTAATATTGTGCAGCCATAAAAAAGAACAAAATCATGAATTTTGCAGCAACCTGGATGGAATTAGAGTTTATAATACTGAGTGATCTCTCACAGAAACAAAG
>NW_007253243.1:218321-225737 GCF_000164805.1 Carlito syrichta
ATAATTATAAAATAAAAAATATGTATTTAAAAAAAGATATATAAATACCTTTTAAAAAATATGTGTTTAAAAAAAGAGCGTTTTGACCTAGGGCAATATTTACTAAGGTAAGCACATGCTCCTGCCCAAGGAACAATACGTAAACAGGAAGTCTTAGAGGCCTTCCCAGAACTGGGTTCATCAGAAGCCAACACGGTGGATGAGCATCCAAGATGTTATTTTAGCCCCCACTCACTCCAATATCTGGAATCACCTCCACAGTGAACATTTGTAGTCATCTCAATGACCTGATTACCTCACATCCCTGAACATCTTACTTCGTGAAGAAAACCCACCCGATTCATGAGGTCAAACGTCCTGATTGACTATTCGGATAACTGTAAAGTCCCGTTTACTGTCCCAGCCAGGCAGCAGGGCACTTGTCACTGTGTTTGGCAGAAACTCTTAGTCCTCTTTGTGTCACTGAACCCTGCGGACTGAAGCATGACTGCTTTCCCAAGCCTCTGCTAGCTCTGGGGCCTTTGTTTTTGCTCCCAGGACCCATTGTTCTCAGAGTCGAGTCGTTCTCTTTCTGCTTGATCATCTTGTCTGGATCCCCTCTTGGTCACTGTTCATTTTCCTCATGTTTTCTCTCACCCTTTTCTCTTATCTCTGGCTTTGGCCTCTTCTCCTCCCTAGTTGTTTCTTTCTTGTGTTTAAATGACATCGTGTCTACCCGCCCTTTCTCCGCCCATCTCTTTTCTCTGACCTTGAATCCTGAACTCATATTGGTGCTGGTACTGTACAATGCCACGACTTCTCCTTCCCTCCAATGTCCCGCCTCCCTTCCCCGCCAGGAAGCCCCTGCTTGGGACTCCTAGGCCTCCCACTCCTCCTGCAGCCTCAGACAGTCTAGGGAACCAAGGGAAGAAGGCAGCCTCCTCCAGTTGTGTGACTGTGGCTCTAAATGGTCCTTCGATCAGATTTTATTTTTTTTGAGTTGGAGTCTCATTCCATTGCCCTGGCTGGTGTGCAGTGTCACGCTCACAGCCACCCCAGCATTGACTCACTGGGCTCTGGCAATCCTTCTGCCTTAGCCTTCCAAGGAGCCGGAACTACAGGTGTGCACCACCACGCCTGGCTCATTTTTTGATTTATCGTCGAGACGAGGTCTCGCCAAGTTGCCCGGGCTGGCCTCGAACTCACAGGCTCAGGCAATCCACTCACCTCGGCCTCTCAAAGTGCTGCGATTACCGGCTGAGCCACCAAGCCCGGCCTTTGATCAGATTTTAACATAATTGGCAAAACAGTTCTAGCTCTTCTTCCGGAAGTTCGATCAATTTCTCTTTGCCGGGAGAGTGACTGGACATGGATCTTGATGGTATTGCTTTCATTTCCTGGGAATAATCTCTACTCAGCTCTTTCAGATACTCTTTATCCCTTCAACTCATCCTGTTTGACCTCTCAATAGTCTTCGCCCCCAGCCCCATGCCTTTGGGCACATTTAATTCTCAGGTTGCTCTAACCTGTGAAATGTTTCCGCCTTCTCTTGTTGTTCAGGGCACCCATCACTGCCAAATGCCCTGGAGTACCTGAGTTCCTGCCTCCTATCATCTGGCAGACTCACCAGGGAAGGCTGAACAGGTACTCCAGAGGAACTGGCAGGCCAGCAAAGGCCCGCTTGGGTTTGGCACGGGTTTAATCGAAAGCGCATAGATCATTTGCCAACACAAAACCTGACTCCTCTCCACAGCTGATTCCAGTCACTCCTCACCTGTTCACAACTGTGAACACCTTTCCCCATCGGTACCTTCATACCTTGGCTAAATCTGTCCTTTTCCCCCTCCAGTCTCCAACTGCATACCACACACTCCACTCTCTGCTCCCACCCGACACCCAAGAGCTGAGAATGCCTTCGTGCCTTCCCAGTACGAATTCTGGGGCTCTTTCAAGACTGACCCTTGAGCTCCACCTGTCCTGAAAAAGACTTCACTGGTCTTCATAGCCGCCCTGCAGTGCATAGGCACTTGTGCCCTAAAAATCCTACCTGTTATGGCTAGTACAATTTTTATTTGTCTGTGTTTTTGTCTCTCTGGTAAAAGTATCTGCTCCTTCAAGACAAAGAACCACATTTTCATTGTTTAGAACCTAGATGGGCAGGCCGGGCACAGTGGCTCAAGCATATAATACCAGTACTTTGGGAGGCCGAGGTAAGGGGATTGCCTGAGCCCACAGGTGTGAGAACAGCCTGTGCAACTTGGCAAGACCTCGTCTCTACAATTTAAAAAAAAATTAGCTGGGTATAGTAGCACATGCCTGTAGTTCCAGCTGCTTGGAAAGCTAAGGCAGAAGGATAATTTGAGCCCAGCAGGTCAATGCTGGGGTGGCCGTGAGTGTGCCACTGCACCCAAGCCTGGGCGATGAAGTGAGACTCTGACTCAAAAAAAAAAAAAAAAGAATCTAGTTGGGCAGATGGGAAGTCAGTTTGGAGCTGTAAGTGAAGGAATCAATGAGTGTAGAATCCCAGATCCCTCCCTTGGGTTACAATCCCATGCTGCCTGTCCTGTGGCTGCATTTTCCCTGATAGACTGTAATCTTCTAAAGTGAGTGGGGCATGAAAGGACAGACCGTGAGCGGGAAGTCATTTTTTATCTTGTTCTTTAACCCTGTCACGATGATGAGAAAGTAGAAGCTACGTTCTGGAGAAGTACATACTCTAGGTAAAGATTAACTTTGCTGACTTTGTCTTTTCAGAAACACAGACCCCCTCAAGCATGACCAGTACCAGCCTATTGTAATTTGTCTTTTTAGAAACTCAAATTTCTCAAGCATGACCAGTATCGACCCATTGTATACTTGAAGCATGGTGACCAGGACTCCACCCCCCCCACCCCACCCCACCTCACCCCACCCGTCAGGGTCTCCAAGAGTCAGGGTCTCCAAGAGATTCACAGGTGGTCAACTAGGAAGTCACCGCTGTCATGTCTACCTGATTACGACACCTCCAGGGGAAAGAATTTAAACCAGGGATTAGGGGGCCACGGGGCCACACCCATCTAGAGTGTAGGCCCGCTTCCTGTCTGTGGGAAGTGATCTCTTTCTTAAATAAATCTTTTCTTCTTTCATCTCTTCGTGTGTTGCAAATCTTTGCATTACTCGGATCTCTGGTTACCAGCACGCACCTCCGGCACACCAGCTCTGGTGGTGCTGCACCCCTCTGCATCCATCCATCCACCCCTCACCCTCCGTACCCTAACAGGGCATGGTATCGCCAAAAGGACCTCGTCCCCAGGACCCAGCACTGTGGCAAAGTTGATACGGAAACCCACAATGATGGGTCTATATCGCCACAACCCTTAAAGAAAGGTATAATGAGCCGGGCTCGGTGGCTCAGCCTGTAATCCCGCGCCTTTGAGAGGCTGAGGTGAGTGGATTGCCTGAGCCCGCGTGTTCAAGACTCGCCTGGGCAGGCGAGACCTCATCTCTACAATAAAATTTTTAAAAAATAGCCGGGCGTGGTAGCGCGCGCCTGTAATTCCGGCTACTCAGAAGGCTGAGGCGGAAGGATCGCCGGAGCCCAGCAAGTCAAGGCTGTGGTGGCCGGGAGTGGCCACTGCACTCCAGTCTGGGCGAGAGTGAAACTCCAACTCAAAAATAAAAAAAAACAACAAAAAAGAAAGGTATAATGAGTGTTCAAGCTGGCCTGCGGGGTACCTACATTCCTGAGAATTAACAAAAGAAAGCATATCCCTGTTAAGTCACTTAAAAGAACACTTAACCCCCTGCAGACAGCACTCAGCTGAGAGAAATGAAGCCCTATTCACTCCCTTTTATCAGTGATTATTGATTTGAAAATATAGCATCCATGTAACCAGAAGCCTTGTAATTTATATAATCTTTTGCATGTCATAACTAATCAATAATATGTTGTCATGAATTATGTTTTACTTTGTAATTGGCTCTGTCAACTCCCTGCAGTTTCAGCTACTTGGAAGGCCGAGGCGGAAGGATCGCCAGAGCCCAGCAGGTCGAGGCTGCGGTGGCCGGGAGCATGCCACTGCATTCCAGTCTGGGTGAGGGAGTGAGACTCCAACTCAAAAAAAATTAAAAATAAATAACTCCCTTACTCTATGGCAAGTTTACTGAATTCTTCAGTTTGGTGTTACTGATAACACTGTGAGCTGCCTTTTCGTACCGGCAGCAGGAAATGTGGCCAATTCAATGCTCTGTCAGTCACGTAGTCAAGGTATAAGTCCTGGCAACCCTAAATTTATAAAACTGGACTGTGAAAACTAAGGGGTCAACAGACCGGTTCCAGAAATGCCAGGAACCGGGTTCTGTCTCCCTGGATTTTGAATTCAGAAACAAACTTCTTTCTGCCAGTTCCCTGCCTCTCCATTTACTGACATCAAGAGATAGCAACTGAGCATTTCCTCGGACTGTAACAGAGTGGGTGCTCAGCCGATAGCTGGTGAATTGGCTTGGAGGTGAGAAGCCACAGAGACCTCTGGACAGTGGGAGAGCAAAGACCTTGTGTAGCGGGAACACAGAGAGGCTGTGACACCGAGGCTGTTTTAGGAAGCAGCAGATTTATTTGCGCTGGCGAGACTCAGCAAGCTAATGATTCCAGGCTGAGCACCCCAGGAAGGGAGGAGAGGGGTCTTATACTTTAGTTTAGGTAAAGGAGGGAGGTTGTACTCAGCAAAATCAGATTTTCAAAGAACAAATGTTCTCCAGGAAATGTATAGCAAGCAGGGGTTATAAACCTATGACTTCACCAAGAGTGAATTGGTTATCGTTTTGCATTTCCAAGAACAAATGGTCTCCAGGATATGCACAGCAAGCAGGATTTGGTTTTCTTAAACAAAACCTGTCTGGCAGGTTTTCGGAGTTTGCCCATTGATTTTCAAAAGGAGTACTTTTAACTGTTATCAGCCCCCTCTCTGCCACACTTGAGGGTTTAGGGCGAGGGATTAGCCCTTAGGTGTACACCTGCTGGAAAATCAGCCTTTCCATCTGCAAGAAGAGGGAACTGAGGCAGTTAAACCCAGGAGTATCATGTATCTTGGTCATGAGAACCCTGGAGGAATTGGTTATCTGAGACCATCATAGGGTACTGACGGTGACTAGGCAGGGCAAGGCTCTTGGTCCTAAAAGCCTTTTGCATCTTTGCTTTCCTGCTGAAGTCAGAGAGAGCTGACCAGACTCTGGTTCAAGCACAACACTCAGGAAGGCCAGCCCTGCCACCCTGGGTCAGAGAGGCGTCTGTTGCCTGGTGACCACATTACTCTAACTTCTGCATCCATCTTCCCATCTGCTTTGGATTCTGGCCCTCCTGCCTTTTTTTTTTTTTTTTTTCTTTTTTCTTTGTTTTTTGTTTTTTTTTGTTGAGTAGGAGTCTCACCCTGTTGCCCAGGCTGGAGTGCAGTGGCACAAACATGGCTACCACATCTTCGACCGGCTGGGTTCAGGCAATCTTTCTGCCTCGGCCTTCCAAGTAGCTGAAACCACAGGCACTAACCGCCACGACCAGCTACTTTTTCTTTTTCTTTTTTTTTTATTGTAGAGATGAGGTCTTGCCAAGTTGCCCAGGCTGGGCTCGAACCTTGGGCTGGGTTCAGGCAATCTTCTTGCTTCTGTCTCCCAAAGTGCTAGGACTATAAGCGTGAGTTACATTACATGCCCGGCTCCTGCCTCTTTCTTATAATGATCTTTGTGATTTTATTGGGCTCACCCAGATAATCCAGGATAGTCTCTTCATTTCATTATTCTTAACTTAATCCTATCTGCTTGGCCCATTTGTCAGGTAAGGTAACCTATTCAGAGGTTCTGAGATAAGGACCTCAGCATCCTTAGAGGTCATTGTTAAGCCTACACAGGGCCCCATGGAAGGACATGCAGGGCAATCTAGTTTTAATTACGAGATATTTCAGGGTTGTGGGAAACTACAGACAATAATGCAGTAGAGACCCAGTCAGTTTTGTTCAGTCTCAATACTGCACTTGAGGACTAAACTCTGACCTTCCCTTTTTCTCTCTCCTGCCAAATTCCTAACTAAGGGGCCTGGGGAAATCAATTTACTGCAAGGACTCATCAGACAGGTTTTTATTAACCCTATATAATGTGGGTTACCCTCCAACCTGACTCTGGTATAACATCACACAACACATAAAGAAGGAAATCAAAGCCGGGCACAGTGGTTCACACCTGTAATCCCAGGAGTTTGGGAGGTGAGATGAGAGGATTGCCTGAGTATGGGGTTCGAGACCAGCCTGAGTAGCTCGGCGAGCCCTTGTCTCTAAAATAAAAAAATTTTTAAAAAATTAGCCAGGTATGGTGACACACACCTGTGATTCCAGCTACTCGGAAGGCTGTGATGGAAGGATCTCCTGAGCCCAGCAGGTCAAGGCTGCGGTGGCTGAAAGCCTGCCACTGCCCTCCGGGCCGGGTGACAGAGTGAGACTCTGAAAGGAGGTACCTGTAGAAACCTAGAATAAACCTAGTTTAGCGTAGTCTCTTTGCCTCAGCATAGCAATTTTTGCTTAGACTTTAGCCCTGACATGCTTTGAATCTAGCACAGGTTAGACATTGATACATTTCCAATAGGCAGATTTTAGGAAGCATTCAGACATTCTACTGCAGGCCAAGCGGCAGCCTACCCCACCCTCTCAGCAAAATCTCTATCAGTTGCAAGACCAGAACAGCCCAACTTTTCAATTAATGGTTTAGCATAATAATCTCTAGTACTGCACTTTGGGAGGCTGAGGCGAGTGGATTGCTTGAGCCCACAGGTTTGAGACCAGTCCGGGCAACTCAGTGAGACCTTGTCTCTACAATAAATAAAAAATTAGCCAGATGTGGTAGCGTGCACCTGTCATTCTGGCTACCTGCAAGGCTGAGGCGGAAGAATCGCCAGAACCCAGCAGGTCGACACGGGGGTGGCCATGAGTGTGCCACTGCACTCCAGCCTGGGCGACTCCAACAATAAATAAATAAATACAAGCAATAGATAAAAAAATAATCTCTAGTAAACGATCAGGTTTCTTGTCAAGGTGAAGATCAAAGGTCACCCATTGGCTAGTAGAAGCCATAAAAATGATAATAAGACGACCTTTTGGTCAAGGAGTTTGTGGATTGCAAATGTCTAACAAGTCGCTTGCAGGAAAACCCCCTCCCCTTGTCTCCTCCCGTCTAGCCCACCACCTGAAGGTAGGAGATGAGAATGTCTGGGGACCTCAAGATCTAAGTCTCATGTGACTACAGTCGACAGCAAAGACCCCCAGCCCTGGATACTCCTTGGAGCCAAAATCCCCCAACTCCAAAGGCCCTTAAATATACCCATTTCATGACCCTTCGAGGCCATACTTGCCTCTGAGTATCAGGCCCCCTTCCCAATAAATGAAACTTTACTTCTTTCTACTTTCTTTTTTTTTTTTT
>NW_007253243.1:225984-226860 GCF_000164805.1 Carlito syrichta
AGAGATGAGGTCTCGCTGCCCAGTCGGGTCTCGAACCCGCGAACTCAGGCAATCCACTCAACCTCAGCCTCCCAAAGGCGCGGGATTACAGGCTGAGCCACCGAGCCCAGCTTTCTTTCTACTTTCTTACGTGGTTGCAATCTTGCTTTATTCACAGGTACCAACCCACCTTTCCTCCATTGACCCTTTCAGACTCCAACTCAAAACAAACAAAAGCCAAAGGAAATCAGAGTATTTTATGACCTTGTAAAGCTATCTCTTGGGGACTTCCCAGACTCCAGGCCCCTCTTAAGGCATTCACCACCTATTCTCTGAGGTCTTACTACCTAGGAGGCTTCATCTATATGTCAAGAAACTTGACTCCCTCTTCATTCCTCAAGTCTCTCATTTCTTCTTCTTTTTTTTAAATTAGAAAATATAGTTTATTTAGAAAGTAAATTAGAGAGAAAGTGTGTTGTGGGAAAACAAAGAGACCGTGAAGCCGAGGCTATCTTAGGAAGTAGCGTTTTATTAGCACCAGCGTGACTCAGCGGGCTAATGCTTCAAGGCTGAGCAACCCAGAGAAAGAAGAAAGAGGTTTTATCTGTTAGTTTATGTAAGGGAGGGGTGTCAGGTTGTATGGCTACACATTTTTCTTTGGAATTTGCAAGGTTGTATTTAGCAAAACCAGATTTTCAAAGAACAAGTTGTCTCCAGGATATACATGACAAGCAGGGGTTATAAACCAATAACTTCACAGGATGAGGGGGTGGTAAGATTGTGAATCGATTACTATCTTGCATTTCTAGGAAAGCTGCTTGTGGTTATTTAGTTTTCTCACATGCCACGTCTAGCAAGTTTGGAGTTTGCAGGTTGATTTTTTTTTTTTTTTTTTTT
>NW_007253243.1:226949-227744 GCF_000164805.1 Carlito syrichta
TGATTTTTTGATTTTATTGTAGAGATGAGGTCTCGCTGCCCAGGCGGGTCTCGAACCCGCGGGCACAGGCAATCCACTCACCTCAGCCTCCCAAAGGCGTGGGATTACAGGCTGAGCTACCGAGCCTGGCTGCAGGTTGATTTTTAAAAAGGAATGATTTTAACTGTTTTTAGCCCCTCTCTGCCCAAGGTAGGGGAGGGGGCCAAAGCTTAGGAAAACATGGTGGTGGTCATAGCTCAAAGAACACATGGCCAGACCGTAGTTTGCAAGGCAATGGCCAAGGCTCCTATTTCTCTTACTGATTTAACTCTTGAGACCAATTGCCAGTCAGGAAATCTTGAATCTACCTGTAACCTGCAAGCCCCCGCTTGGAGATGCCCGCCTTCCCCAGCCAAACCAATGTAAATCTCACATGTATTGATTTATGGCTTCTTGTAACTTCCATCTTCCTAAGATGTATATAACCAATCTGCAGTTCAATCATCTCTGGCACATGTCATCAGGACCTCTTGGGACAGTGTCATGGGCCTAAGATCATTCATATTTGGCCCAGAATAAACCATCATAAATATTTTGCAGAGTTTGGTATCTTTTATCAACACATCCTATTTGCTTCTTATTTATTATTTATATTTTTAATTTCAAATGTATTATTATTATTATTTTAGTTAGAATCTCACTCCGTTCCCCAGGTTGGAGTGCAGTGGCACACTCATGACGACCCCAGTGTCAACTTGCTAGGCTCTGGCAATCCTTCCGCCTCAGCCTTCCAAGTAGCTGGAACTACAGGTGTGT
>NW_007253243.1:227764-236798 GCF_000164805.1 Carlito syrichta
TTGCCTGGGCTGGTCTCGAACCCATGGGCTCAGGTAATCCACTCACCTTGGCCTCCCAAAGTGCTGGGATTACAGGCTGAGCCACTGGGCCCGACCTTCTTATTTTTTAAAGTAATAAAACAAGCAACACTTTTTTGGGTCCCTTCTTGCTGTGGGAGCTTTTCTGTCTTCTTAACAAACGCCTACTTTCAGGCCAGGTGCGGCGGCTCAAGCCTATAATTCCAGCACTTTTAGGAGGTGGAGGCAAGAGGACTGCCTGAGCTCAGGGTTTCTAGACCAGCCTGAGTAACATGGCGAGACCTCATCTTTACAATAAATCAAAAAGATCAGCCGGGTATAGTGGCACTCATCTGTGGTTCCAGCTACTTGGAAGGCTGAGGCGGAAGGATAGCCTGAACCCAGAAGGTCGGGGCTGCAGTGGCCATGAGTATGCCACTGCACTACAGCCTGAGCGATGGAGTGAGACTCCAACTCAAAAAAAAAAAACAAAACAAAACTCCTACTTTCAAAAAATGAAGCAATAAAATATTAAAATAAAATATTGAGAATTCAGTTGAAGCCTCCTGTGTAGATCTGCCCATACTTTCCCTCTCTTCGAGAGAAGTAAAGCATTTCCTTAAATTTGTCTTTATCATCTTGAGAACTAAACCTGTCCTCTTATCCAAATTTGAGTAGACGTAACTTATTAGACCTCAGTGACTTGCGTTTAGCAAAAAGACACTAAAACTATAAAGGCATGCGTGCAGACTGTTGACGAAACAAGATAAAAAATGGCTTCCTGCTCTCGGTCTGTCCTTTCAGTTGCAATACCAGAGGACGCACTGGCTCAGCAGCTCGGTGAAAGAATGGTGTAATGGCCTCCCACATGAGATGGTCACTACACCCTTACTTTGGAACTTAACTCTCACCTAAGATGCAGGCCCATGAGAGGGAACCGGCCTTGACATACTGAAAGGACTTAGCCAAGAATGATGGGAAGAGTGGAGGGGGTGACAGGGACTTTCCTGACAGTGGGAGCAGCACATGCAAAGGGTGGTCTGGAGCGTGTGGTTTTGCTGACATACTGGAAGAGTCGAGAGCGATGGGAACAGAACCCATAGGGCCCTGCGTGCAGTGCTCCGGACCTATCCCCTCCAGGTGATGGTGGTGGCAGCCTGAAGGAGCTGATGGGTCAATAAACTGGGTGGGAATCCTGCCCATGGCTCTTCTTGGCTGGTGTGACCCCTTGGAGGTCACTCAGTCCTTTTGACCCCATCTCCTCGCCTATAAAACGAGCATGTCTTAGGCTCACTGAGAGAACCAAATGAGATCATGTATGTAAATATTGCCTCACACTCCTGTTTGTTATTGAAGGTGCTCACCCAGGGAGAGCAGGAACTTTCTTCCTGGCTCATCTCCAGGTGCAGGGAAGAGAGAGAATTTGTAGCCACAGGGGCCTGTGGCAGATCCCTCCTCAGCTCACTCTACAGAAGGTTCCAGGAAAGCCGGCAGGCATGGTGGGAATTTCCCAGTAGCTCATTCTCCCCAGGAGCCAGAGAGAAATCCAGAACAAGGCCCTGCTGGAGGCCAGGACTCCCAGCTTCCTGGGATCCCTCCCTCAGCTCCAAGCTTGGCCCACCATCACTGCTCCAGCAGCAGGAATCAAGGTGGGGGGGCGAGGGACTGGTAGCTGATCTAAGGCTTTAAGAACTTGGGTCCCTTCTCACTCTGCAATGCTCAGGGCAGAATCCGCCCCCTCTTCCCAGCATGCTCCTCCCCTCCCCTCACCTAGCCCTCAGGAAGTCACATGACTTTGGGTCCCCTTCAGGGCACTTGCTGAATGCTGGCTGTGAGGTCACCTGCCAGGATTACTCATTCTTCTGAGAAGGGGTTCAGAGGCCAGAGAGCCTGAGGTGGCAGGTTCCCTGTGAACACAGAGTATTCTATTCTTTTTTTTAAATTATTTTTTATTTTAATGTAAAGATATGGGGGACAATTCAGGGTTAGGTATACAAACATTGATCATGCAGGTACCCCTGTTAATGAGGCGTGCCCCTCCCAGCCCTAGCAGTTTCCCTCAACTGCCAATCCCACCCCCCCAACAGTTTCCCATTACTGCCCATCGTTTTCTTATAGCATTATAATTGTTCAAGGTCCTCTTATGAGTGAGAACATATGGAACTCTGTTCTTTGTTTCTGTGATAAATCACTGAGTATGATTGACTCCAAATCCATCCAGGTTGCTGCAAAGTCCATATATTTGTCATTCGTTATGGCTGCATAATATTCCATTGTGTAGATGGGTAGTCTCAGAGGAAAGTGCAGACAGCATTCTATTCTCAGTGCACTTTCCTCTGAGACTGCCCGTCTCCTGATTTGATTCACCATCCAAGGCTACTGCCACCCCCCACCCCTGCCCACCATCAGGGCCAGGGAGGGCTCCCTGGTACTCAGTTCAGGAGAGGCATCTTTGACTCCTCATGTGGCCAAGGCCTAGGAACTGGTGCTGGGGAAGACTCTCGAGTTTGTCTGCAAGGAGAACAAGTATGGGTCTAACTCCAAGATTTCTCTGCCAGAAACTCCGCCTCTATTTCCAGTTCAACCCCAAGGCAGAGGAACTGTCCTCCTTCCTCCACCTGAATCTTCAGTTTCAGGAGATGAGAAGCTGACTCAAAGGGAGAACTGTGGTACCAGACCCTCAAAGACCCCAAAAATTGAGGCTGTGGTGAGCCATGATCATGCCTCTGCACTCCAGCCTGGGCAACAGAGTGAGAACCCAACTCAAAAAAAAAAAATCTTGTGCAACCATCACCAATATCTAGTTCCAGAACATTTTTATCACCCCAGAAGACAATCTTGCACTCATTAAGCACCCACTCACTCCCTCCTGCCCCCTCTCTGCTCCCCTGGCAACCACTAATCGGTCGTCACTAAGGACGTGCTTATTCTGGGTATTTCACACAAATGAATTCATACAATAAGTGGGCTTTGTGTCTGGCATCTTTCACTTAGCATAATGGATTCAAGATTCGTCCATATTGTCGCATCTATCCGGATTTCATTATGTTTTGTTTTACATTGTATTCTATTTTAGATCCAGGGGGTACATGTGCATGTTTGTTACATAGATATATTATGTAATGGTAGGGGTTGGGCTTCTAACACGTCCATCACTCCCATAGTGACCATTGTACCCCGTAGGTAATTTTTCAGCCCTCACACCCCTTACAACCTCCCTACGTCACTGTTGTTTGTTTTTTGTTTTTGAACTGGAGTCTTACTCCATCGCCCAGGCTGGAGTGCCGTGGCACACTCACAGCCACCCCAGCATTGGCCTGAGCTCTGGCGATCCTTCCACCTCAGCTTTCCAAGTAGTTGGAACTACAGGTGCGCTACCACCCCCAGCTAATTTTTTTGATTTATAGTAGAGACGAGGTCTCGCCAAGTTACCCGGGCTGGTTTTGAACCCACGGGCTAAGGAAACCCACTCACCTCAGTCTCCCAAAGTGCTGGGATTATAGGCTGAGCCACATCACTGTTTTTATCACTGAATAAAATTCCACAGCATGAATATAGCACATTTTGCTAGTCCATTCACCAGTTGATGAACATTGGGTTGTTTCAACCCTTTGGCTATTATAAATAATGCTAATGTTACCATCCAAGTAAATGCCAGGCTTCCATCTCTTGAGATAATAAATCGAGGGGCAGGGAACTGGCAGAAATAACTTTATTTCTGAATTTGAATTCAGGGAGCAGAACCTGGCTGCTGGTATTTCTGGAACTGGTCTGCACACCACTTAGGTTTCACAGTCTGTTTTTAGAAGTTTAGGGTTATTGGTACCTTTTTCATTGACTACATGACCAACAGAGCATTGTATAGAACACATGTTACAGCCGCATTTTGTTAACAGTAACGTTTATGGTCTGCATTTCCTGGTGCCACCAGAAGGTAGCTCACAATATTGCCACCAAATTGGAGTTGAATAAACTTGCCATAGGGGAAGGGAGTTAACAGAGCCTATTACAAAGTAAAACATAATTCACTACAGCACATTGTTGATTAGTAGTTCTAACATGCGAAAAGTTATAAATTACAAGTCTTCTGGTTAAACGGGTTCTATATTTTCAAATCTGTGACCACTGAGAAAAGGGAGTGAATAGAGTTTGATTTCTCTCAGCTGAGCACTACAGTTTGCAGGGCATTATGGGTTCTTTGGAGTGATTTAACAGGGAATGTATAGAAGATAAGGGGATACGCTTTCTTTGCTAATTCTCAGGAATGTAGGTACGTGCAGGCCAGCTCGAACACTCATTATGTCTTTTTTAAAGGGCTGTGGCAAATGGACAGACAATAAAGGGTTTCTGTATCACTACTGTGAACATTCATGTACCAGTTTTTTTTTAAACACTTGTTTCCAATTCTGTTGGGTATAAACCTATGCGTAAAATTGCTGTGTCATATGGTAAGTCTTTGGTTAACTTTTTTCTTTAGGTTGGGGTCTCACTCTCACCCAGACTGAAATGCGGTGACATGATTATGGCTCACCATAACCTCAAAATCCTGGGCTCAAGCGATCCTTCCACCTCAGCTTTCCGAGTAGTAGGGACTACAGGTGTGCACCACCAGACCCAGCTAATTTTTTATTTTTATTTTTTATGGAGACAAGGTCTTGCTGTGTTGCTCAGGTAGGTCTTGAACTCCTGGGCTAAAGCAATCCTTCCATCTTGGCCTCCCAAAGTGTTGGGATCACAGATGTGAGCCACTGTGCCTGGCCAATGGTCAATTATTTTAGGATTGCCGAAAAGTTTTCTACAGTGGTTGTACTATTTTACACTTCTACCAGAAATATATGCAGGTTCTAATTTATCCACATTATTATTTTTTTGAGTCGGAATCTTACTCTGTCGCCCAGCCTGGAGTGCAATGGCACGCTCACGGCCCCGACAGCCTCGACCTACTGGGCTCAGGCAATCCTTCTGCCTCAGCTTTCCATGTGCCACCATTCCCATCTAGTTTTTGTGATTTACTGTAGAGATGAGGTCTCACCAAGTTGCCCAATCTGGTCTTGAACCCCCAGGCTCAGGCAATCCTTTCGTCTCAGCCTCCCAAAGTACTGGAATGATAGGCGTGAACTACTGCACTCAGCCCTCGCTTTCTATTTTATTTCCAGAGGAGACACTCTTCCGGGAAAGTGGCCACACACATGCTGAAAATTACTCCTCCTTTTTTATCTTAACCAACTGTCCAAGTGAGATAAACACAAACTACGTTTGTTCTTGATCTCACTTTCCCCTTTCCTTGTCAATGCCCTTTCTATCACCCCCCCCCCACCCCATAAGCCTTCCTAAAAGAAAAGGCTCTGATACCATTGCATGGCGTAGGGAGAGAAAAACCCTTGGTCGCCTGGGTTTACGGAAGATACCCCAGGGCTGACAGTTGGTGTCTGGGGAACAGTCTGGATCTCCTGTGCTCCACCACCCACAGTTTACAGCCAGCTGGGCAGGCGGAGGTGGAAAGCCAGGTCCCCCAGCCCCCCAGCCCCACATCTATCATGGGACAGAAAAAGCTGGCACCCGTGGGTGGGAAGAAGAATTTCAGAGAGAATGAGGGAGATGGAGCAGGAGATGGGGGCTGTTTGTGGCCCTGAATAACATCTTTCTTTGCACTATTTTCTTCCTTCGGATCAGTTTGGAGGCAAAGCCCAGCTGCTGCCTTGGATTGTGTTCAAAACTATTAAAACCATGGGCCTGTCCTTCCTTAGCACTGCAAGAGAACAGAGAGAGCATAGGCCTCCAAGCTGTCCTGGGAATGTTGCCTCTTTTTTGTCCTTCTGCCCAGTCCTGCGTGTCAGTAAGTTAAGTTCTAGGGCAACTGCTCATGGGGAGAAAAAACGGTAGGAGGGAGGAGAGGGGGAGGAAGAGAGAGAGAGAGAGAGAGAGAGAGAGACTTTTTGGTTTCTAAGAGCTAAGTCTGTGACTAAGCCTCAGAGATGTTCTCACGCCTCCCAGAGCTTCAAGGGACCCATGGTGGCCATGGCATTGACATGTGGCCCAGAGCTGTGGTCCGCTGGGGGCCTTACAAGCTTTGGCTTGGGGGATGGAAGCTTGTTGTGTGCTGCAGGACAAAGCTAGCCACCAGGGCGTGGGCCCTGGCCAGTTAGTCTGGTGTTCCTGCTGGGGCTGATTTTCACTTCCTCTGGAAACTCCCACACTTGACCTTGGAGGCTTTTGCAATATGTGTGCATCCTAATTCCCCTGGGTTTTTTTGTTGTTGTTGGGGTCTCACTCCGTTGCCCAGGCTGGAGTGCAGTTGCATGCTCATGGCCACCCCAACATTGACCTGCTGGGCTCTGGCAATCCTTTCACTTCAGCCTTCCAAGTAGCCGGAACTACAGGTGCATGCTACCACACCCGGCTAATTTAGTTATTTATTTATTGTAGAGATGCCGTCTCGCCAAGTTGCCCAGGCTGGTTTCAAACCCGTAGGCTCAGGCAATCCACTCACCTCAGCTTCCCAAAGGCGCAGGATTACAGGCTGAGCCACCGAGCCCGGCTCCCCTGGGGGTTTTAACAGTTTTCTAAGGAGTGGGTCGACTTTAGTAAGATTACACAGAGTTACAGTTTTTTGACCTAGGAAGTCAAAAGTTACAATCTCAGCTAGGCTGACACTCAGAAATGCAAAACATTAAGACCAGGGCAGTGAGTTAGAAAATATGTACCCTGGCTGGGCGCAGTGGCTCACGCCTATAATCCCAGCACCTTGGGAGGCTGAAGTGAGAGGATTGCCTGAGCCCACAGGTTCGAGACCAGCCTGGGCAACTTGGCGAGACCTCATCTCTACGATAATAATTTTTAAAAATTAACTGGTCATCATGGTGGCATGTGCCTGTAATTCCAGCTAATTATCTAAGCCTCTGAGAAACTCACTATCTAAACCTAAACTATACTAGCTGTCCTGCCACCATGTGCCTATAGTTCCAACTACTTGGAAGGCTGAGATGGAAGGATCGCCTGAGCCTAACCAGTCGAAGGCTGCAGTGGCTGTGAGCGTGCCACTGCATTCCAGCCTGGGTGACAGAGTAAGACTCTAACTCCAAAAAAAAAAGAAAATATGTACCCTAACTGGAATTTTTTTTTCGAGTCAGAGTCTCACTCTGCCACGCAGACTGGAGTGCAGTGGCATGCTCATGGCTACCACACCTCGACTTGCTGGGCTCAGGCGATCCTTCCACCTCAGACTTCCAAGTAGCTGGAACTACAGGCATGCGCCAGCATGCCTGGCTAATTTTTCAATGTATTGTAGAGAAGTCTTGCCAAGTTGCCCAAGCTGGTCTCAAACCCCTGGGCTCAGACAATCCTCTCCCCTCCACCTCCCAAAGTGCTGGGATTACAAGTATGAACCACCGTGCCCAGCCCTAATCAGGATTTGACAACAGGTGAGATGCAAGTAGTATTAGGAGTTCTAACTCCAGATCTGCCCACAGCCTGGCGACTCTGAGGAGGGCCTGAGCTTAGTGTCTTCCAGATCAAGCTGTGTCCACTCTGAGACACCTCAGAGGCATCTGGCTCTATGTAAGGCCCTCTTAGAGACAGGTGATCCTTCTGCCCCAGTCTTCCAAGTAGCTGGAACTACAGGTGCACGCCATCACCCCAGCTAATTTTTTTTTTTTTTGAGTTGGAGTCTTACTCTGTCGCCCAGGTTGAAGTGCAGTGGCACACTCACGGCCACTGCAGCCTCGACCAGCAATCCTTCCACCTTGGCCTTCCTAGCAACCAGAACTACAGACACGCACTACCACACCTGGCTAATATTTTGATTTATTGAAGAGACAAGGTCTTGCCAAGTTGCCTGGGCTGGTCTTGAACCCGCAGACTCAGGCAATCTACTTGCCTCAGCCTCCCAAAGAAGTACCCTGTTTCTAAGCTAAACTTTGACCACAAGTTTAAGTTCTTACCATTTTCTCCTAAGCTTGCTTGTGTCATGAGGAATATTTGAGACAACAGGAAAAATAGAATGAAGTTTTTCCTTAGAACAGTGTGCCTCGGTGTCCCTGGTAACTCCCTGCTGTCCTGTTCTCAGTCCTTGCAGCCAGCCACCCCGTGTTCCAAGGTCTTGGGCCTGAGTTTCAGTCAGCGTGTAGCTGTTTAAAAGAGTTACGTCTTGATAGGACAGTGCTCAGACTCCTGACCATCTGGTTTCCTAATTATCTAAGCCTGTGAGAAACTCACTATCTAAACCTAAGCTATACTAGCTGTCCTGCCTCTGTTTAGGTAAAGTACAGAGGCAGGTGTGGACCCCACTGCCCCAGAAACACCTCTGTTAGAGGAGATTCCATCTGCCCCACTCAGCCTGCAGGGAGGACATCAGACCCTTGCTGGGGAAGCTGCTTCCAGAGACAAGGTCGGTGGCCTGCCACTCTCTCCACAGATCAGGCCTTCAAGGGGCATGCCTGAAGAGGAAAGCTGACAGTTCCACTTGTCTCTCCAAGCCAATCCTCTTCCTCACTCCATCCTAATCCGTCTTTCTTCCACCCATCTGACAGATACTAGGTACCAGGAGCAAAACGTCCACTAGGTACCAGGCGCAAAAACAGTAATAGTGGAAAGGGAGACTGAGTCTTGGGCAGATGGGCCCCTTCGGGTAGAGGTTAGGAAAGGCCGCTAGGAGCTGACACCTGAGCTGAGCCCTCTGTGCTGAGAGGAGGCCGGTCCAGCAACGATTTGGGGAAAGAGCATTCAGGCAAAGGGAACGGCATATACGGAAGTCCTGAGGTGCATTGGCCGTGCCAGAATCCAGAGGTCCAGGGAGCTCTCTGGGAACTCTCCTGAGTTGTTTTCCTTTTCTTCTTTCTTCTAGTCCCTTGCAGGGTTACTCATGGAAGAAGAAAGTCTTTCATATCTGCATGAAATTTATGTACGCTTATATGGAGTGCGACTTTGACACAGCAGAGCTCTTGGCTGGGGGTATCCCCTTCTCTCCTAGATGGCAAGCTAGGTTTTCTTTCTTTTTTTTTTTTTTTGAGTTGGAGTCTCACCCTGTCACCAGGCTGGA
>NW_007253243.1:237448-257851 GCF_000164805.1 Carlito syrichta
AATCCTGTGCCTTTGGGAGGCTGAGGTGAGTGAATTGCTTGAGCCCGTGGGTTCAAGACCCGCCTGGGCAACTTGGTGAGACCTCGTCTCTACAATAAATCAAAAATCGACCGACGTAGTAGCGCGCACCTGTAGTTCCAGCTACTGGAAGGCCGAGGCGGAAGGATTGCCAGAGCCCAGCAGGTCGAGGCTGCGGTGGCCGGGAGTGGCCACTGCACTCCAGTCTGGGTGACTGATTGAGGCTCCAACTCAAAAAAAAAAAAAAAGAAAAGAAATAGCTTCTCTGGGTGAAAACTCTTCACCTTACTACCTTACTTCTCTGTGAACCCATGGATGTATTGATTACTAACAAACCCAGTCTTTTTTGGGCAAGGTAGGTCAAAAACATCTCTCAAAGCAGAGGGAACAAGGGCTTTGTGCTCCACTCTCCCAGGAGATGTGGAGCCAATCCCAGGTACAGATTAACCTTGCCGCGGGCTCCCTGCCAAGCTGTCTCCCAAGGCATCCTCATTCAGTGGCTCCATGCAGCCCCAAAGTCAGGTCTCCTTTCTCCACCAGCCCCTGAGCTGCAGAGTAAGAGGCCCAATCCCACGTATCTGGTCCCTGGTCAGGGTCAGGGTCAAAATACCTTATTTTATTATTATTGTTGTTGCTGTTATTATTCTGAGGAGGAGTCTTACTCTGTCACCCAGGCTGGAGTGCAGTGTCACCACAGCCTCAGCCCGCTAGGCTCAGGCGGTCCTTCTGCCTCAGCATTCCAACTAGAAGGAACTACAGGCATGCACCACACCTGGCTAATTTTTTGACTTATTGTAGAGATGAGGTCTCACCAAGTGGCCCAGCCTGGTCTCAAACCCCTGAACTCAGGCAATCCTCTCGCCTCTGCCTCCCAAAGTACTGAGATTACAGACGTGAGCCACCGACCCTGGCGAAGAACACCTTATTTTACTTAATTGGCCAGAAGGATGCAGACGGGACCCAGTGGTAGGTTGGACGAGCTTAGGAACTTCGAGCCCCCACCCCTTCCACGTCACCTCTCTCATTGATTCCTCCAGCTGACCTTCCCGAGTTAACTCTGCAAACCAGGATTGTGAGAGTTGATCGATCGGTGTGGTTTTCTCTACCAAAAGTGTCACAATCATGACAGGCCAGGCAGGGGAAGGTTCAAACCCCTCCCAAGTCCCAGGGTAAGCCTACTCAGCTTCATCATTTTATGGGGTTTCTTGATCGTTTCTTCTTGGGGTACTCCAAAAAGCCACTGGCATTGCACACTTAAAATGATTAAGATGGTATGTTCTATGTTATGTGTACATTACCACATGAAAAAGGATTTGGAAGCCGGGCTCGGTGGCTCAGCCTGTAATCCCACGCCTTTGGGAGGCTGAGGTGAGTGGATTGCCTGAACCTAGGGGTTCGAGATCAGCCTGGGCAAGTTGGTGAGACCTAGTTCCTACAATAAATCAAAAAATTAGCTGGGCATGGTGATGTCACATCTGTAGTTTCACCCACTGGAAGGCTGAGGCGGAAGGATCGTCTGAGCCCAGCAGGTCGAGGCTGCGGTGGCCGTGAGCATGCCACTGCACTCCAGCCTGGGCGACAGAGTAAGACTTTGACTCAAAAGAAAGAAAGGAAGGAAGGAAGGAAGGAAGGAAGGAAGGAAGGAAGGAAGGAAGGAAGGAAGGAAGGAAGGAAGGGAAAACAACCTGCTCAGAACCAACCCACCAAAAATCAATTCAACAAATTCACCCTTGAACCCCTAAGCTAGAAAAGACTTTCCTCATCTACACTTCAAGCCTATCTCCCAGAAAGCATTTTCTGCGTTTATTTCTTTAAAACTTGGTAGCACAACATACCATTAAAGATTTGTCTAAGTCATTCTTTTATTTTTGAGTCAGGTCTCATTTTGTCTCCTAGGCTGGAGTGCAGTGGCACGCTCATGGCCACCACAGCCTCGACCTACTGAGCTCAGGCGATCCTTTTGCCTCAGCCTCCCAAGTAGCTGTAACTACAGGCGCTCACCAGCACACCCAACTAATTTTTGTGATTTTTTTTTTTTTTGTGGAGACGAGGTCTTGCTATGTTGCCCAGGTTGGTCTTGAACTCCTGGGTTTAAGCAATTCTCTCACCTAGGCCTCCTGAAGTGCAGGGATGACAGGCATGAGCCAGTGCACCCGCCTCTGTCCCAGTCATTCTGCTCCCCAGCTCCTCTCCTCCTAGAACTTGCATCTCTAGTCAGTGAACTTGAGACATGAAGCCGTTGATTTACTTAGGGCAGGCTTGTTTGACTGTTGCCTCTTTTTAGCATGCTTTTAGGTCTCAGAGCCACAGAGTTTCCGTTCTCTTCAGGGGCAGGGAAGTCAATAGTGCATCGACTCTCTCGCCCATGGCATGGAGCCTTGTGTTTGCTATGGAGGGAATTAAATAGCAGGTCAATATTTCTATGACGAGCGAATGGGTGGGTAGCTGTCTTTCCGGCGAAGAAGTGGTCCTTCAGGGGCTGTCATTAGTCAGAGTCTGATTCCTCCCAGGCCCCTGCATGGGTAAGCACCGAATGTTTGGCCCCACTCATCCTCTCTCCAGGGACAGAATAGGGGTCTCCTCCTACCAGAGAGCCCTCCTGCCCCTCTTGCCTGAAGATGATTCTCCAGAAATGTGTCTCCATCTGCAGAATGTGGCTTAGCATGCATTTGGATCCTACACATCTCCTCCTCAAGACTATTTGCCTCTAAAGCTTGATCGCTGAGCCTGAAACAAAAGGCTTTGTTATCCGGTGGAAGCCTTCCCCAGCCCTAGATCCAGCCCTGCACCTCCTGCTTCAAACACCTGACGCAGGGCACACTTCGTGACTCAGCCTGTCATCCCAGAAGTTTGGGAGGCCGAGGTGAGTGGATTGCCTGGGCCCACAGGTTCGAGACCAGCCTGGGGAACTTGGCGAGACTTCGTCTCTGCAGTAAATCAAAAATTAGCTGGGTGTGGTAGCACCTGCCTATAGTTCTGGCTACTTGGAAGGCTAAGGCAGAAGGATCACCTGAGTCCAGCAGGTCAACACTGGGGTGGCTGTGAGTGAGCCACTGCACTCCAGCCTGGACAACACAGTGAGACTCCAACTCAAAAAAAACCCACCTGATGCCATATTATTCTGGTAAGGCTGGGACGACCAAGTGCGGAGGGCCTTGAACAGGGGTGAATGAAAGGAAGAGATTCCCCTGGGAACATAGCATAACATCTGGGAATAGCCATCATGGCCTATGGAAAGCCAATACATGGTAAAGGCAGATTCTCAAGTCACAGGGAAAGAATAGCTGACATCACAGGTGGTATTAGGATAATGAGAGAGCCACTGGGTACCAGGATGCATTCTGTGAAGGAATATGAGGCTGGGCTAGACCAGCATCAATTAGGTAAATTACATTGAGGAAGGAAATCTCAGGATGGGATTTTACAAACGTTACAAAGAAAGTGAATGATAACATCAAGAGTTGTAAAAATTTACTGACCAGCTATAAAATATTTGCAGTAATCAAAAAGTAGTTAATCATTAGTTGCTAGTTAATGATTGCTGCTAATTAGCCCTATCTTAAAGAAACAAAGCACCACAATCAACCAGCCACTTCACAAACCTCTGCAAATTTCCTTTTGCAAACTTCCCCCAAAGGCAACACCCCACTCCCCACACTGGAGCCTGATAAACTCTTATAAATACTTCTATTTAGCCCCTGCCTCTTTGCAGACAGCAAACAGTAAGCACTCCCTGCTGCCACTGCCCACTGTGATCTGCCTTTCTTAAGTTATGACTGGCTTGGTAAATTCTTACCAATCCACGACTCTGGCCATACCTAGCCCACCGCCACTCACGACACATTCCAAATGGATTGGAGACTGATTGATTGATTGATTGCTTGCTTTTTTTTTGAGCTAGAGTGTCAGTCACCCAGGCTGGAGTACAGTGGCACGCTCATGGTCATTGCAGCCTCAATATACTGGGCTCAGGCGATCCTTCTACTTCAGCCTTCCAAGTAGCTGGAACTACAGACGTGCGTCACCACACCCAGCTAATTTTTTTGATTTATTGTAGAGACGAGGTCTCACCATGTTGCCCAGGCTGGTCTCGAACCTGTGGGCTCAGGTAATCCTCTCGCCTCTGCCTCCCAAAGTGCTGGGATTACAGGCGTGAGCCGCCGCACCTGGTGGAATTGGAGATTTTTTTTTCTTTCTTTCTTTCTTTATTTATTTTGTTGAGTTGGAGTCTCACTCCATTGCCCAGAATGGGGTGCAGTGGCATGCTCCTGGCCACCGCAGCCTCAACCTGCTGGGCTTTGGCAATCCTTCCATCTCAGCCTTCCAAGTAGCCGGAACTACAGCTGCGCGCTACCTCGCAGCTAATTTTTGATTTATTGTAGAGATGAGGTTTCACTCAGTTGCCTGGGCTGGTCTCATACCCATGGGCTCAGGCAATCCACTTACCTTGGCTTCCCAAAGTGTTGGGATTACAGGCTGAGCCACCAAGCCCGGCCTGGAGATTTAAATGTAAAAATGAAAGCATACAAGTAGTAAAAGAAAACATGGATAAATTCTCCGGTAATTTGGGAGTGGGGAAAATTTTCTTAATTCTGGCTCAACATGCAGAAGCAATAAGGGGAAAGATGAGCAAGTTCCAAGCATTATTGTTTTGCATGGCAAAAAAAAAAAAAAGAAATTTAAAAAATAAACATGCAAAATTAGAAAGACAACAGAATGGCTAAAAAAAAAAAAAAACAACTACCATCTATATCACAGAAAAAGTGTCATTGGTATATAAAAAACTTCAGATTCTTAGTATATAAAGAGCTTCTGGTTGGGTGTAGTGGCTCATGCCTGTACTCTTAGCACTTTGGGAGGCTGAGGCGGGAGGATAGCTTAAAGCCAGAAGGTTGAAGCTGCAGTGACCTATGATCATGCCACTGCACTGCAGCCTGTGAGACAGAGCAAGACTGCGTCTCTAAAGAAAAAAGCTTCTAATATAACTTAGAAGGCCAATAGTCTGACAGAAAAGTGCACTAAAAATACAGCAGTTTACAGAAAAGAAAGGCAAATATTTCAAAACTATTTGGAAAGCTACTCAACCTCACTTATAGTAACATGAATACAAATTGCCCCAAGGAACTATTTCTCACTGATCAGATTGGTCGAAATCCAAAAGTTTCACAAAATACTGTACTCTTTTGTCCAGGCTGTGAGAAAACCACCATTCTCATACATTGCTGTTAGGAATGTGAAATGGTGCCATTTCTATAGAAGGGAATTTGGCATTATTGACCAAAACTACATGTGCATTTGCCCTTTGATCCTGCAATTCCAATTCTAGGACCCTAAAGATGCACTACAAACAATACAAAAAGACACAGGGATGTGACTGTTTTTTGCAGCTCTATTTGTAACAGCCAAAGTCTGGGAGAAGGCCAAAAGTCCATCAATAAGGACCTTGAGAACTACACAATAGCACATCAACACAATGGGGTACTCTGCTGTCATAAAAAGGACAAGGAAGATATCTACAAGCTAATCCATTGTGATCCTCAGGACACCATGCTAGAAGAAAAAAATGCAGCCTGTCATCCCAGCACTTTGGGAAGCCAAGGTGAGTGGATTACCTGAGCCTGCGGGTTCAAGACCAGCCCTGGCAACTTGGCGAGACCTCGTCTCTACAATAAAAAATAAAAAATAGCTGGATGTGGTAGCGCGTGTCTATAGTTCCGGCTACTCGGAAGGCTGAGGTGGAAAGATGGCTGGAATCCAGAAGTTCAATGCTGGGGTGGCCGTGAGCGTGTTACTGCACTCCAGCCTGAGTGAAGTGAGACTCCAAGTCAAAAAAAAAAAAAAGAAGTGTAGAAAAGTGCATATGATATACTGTTCATCTAAGAAGGAAAGATGTACACATAAATAAAAATTATATAGATACATATTTCATTTTATAATTTTGAGTAAGAGTCTCACTTTGTCACCCAGGCTGGAGTGCGGTGGCACGATCAGGGCTCACTACAGCCTTGACCTTCTGGGCTCGTGTGATCCTTCCACCTCAGCCTGGGACTACAGGCATGCACCAGCACACCTGGCTAATTGTTTTTTAAATTTTTGTAGCGACAAGTTCTCACTATGTTGCCCAGGTTGGTCTCGAACTCCTGGCCTCAAGTGATCCTCTTAGCTCGGCCTACCAAAGTGTTGGGATTACAGGAGTGAGCCAGCACACCCAGTTGATATTCTTATAATTAAAAAATAAACATTGGTAGTTTAAATAAAAAGAAGGAATAGGTGAGGGGAAAGAATAGACACTAGGTCCTTTTAAATATATCTTATTTTATAGATTTGACTGTGACCTTACAAATATTTTGCATAATTATAAAACGAAACCAAATTTTTAAAAGCAATCCCTAAAAATTGAAAGCAAAACAAAGCAAATACTCCTGTGTAATGAGATGGTAGCAAAATACACATAGAGGAACAATTCCAAGGGGCTTAAAAACACATTAATTTGACTATACACTCTTAGTAGGATGTACTCTAAGAAGAGAACTACAAAAACAAAATATTAATTGCTTGAGTTCAGGAGTTCAAGACCAGCCTGGGAAACATAGTGAGACCTCGTCTCTCAAAAAAAAATTGCTGGACATGGTGGCGCGGGCCTGGAGTCTCAGCTACTTGAGAATCTGAAGGATCGCCTGAGCCCAGGAGGTCGAGTCTGTGGTGAGCTGTAATCATGTCACTGCACTCCAGCCTGGTTGACAGAGTGAGACCCTGACTAAAAAACAAAAAAATTAATAAATAATTCTGTCAGTGTACTTGACCACTGAGATTTAGGGCACAGAAGAAAGGCAATTCTGATGCAAGATCTATAAGATTAAGCAAAAACCTTAGAATTCTGAATTCGAATTGAAAGTCTTAGAATGAACTCAGATGTCCTCTTACAATTAAACAAAAAAAACCCTAGCTGAGCGCAGTGGCTCAAGCCTATAATCCCAGCACTTTGGGAGGCTGAGGTAAAAGGATTACCTGAACCCACGGGTTCGAGACCAGCCTGGGCAACTTGGCGAGATCTCACTTCTACAATAAATAAAAAAAACAAATTAGCTGGGCATGGTGGCTCATGCCTGTAACTCCAGCTACTTGGAAGGCTGAGGCAGAAGGATCGTTGGAGCCCAGCAAGTCGAGGCTGCAGTGGTCGTGAGCGTGCCACTGCCCTCCAGCCTAGGTGATAGAGTGAGACTCCAACTCAAAAAAAGTAAATAATTCTATATCTGTCCTCTGAAAGGGCCTAGTATTATTGAACAACACAAAAACAATGAGCACTTTTAGTGCCAGATGATGGTCACTAAATATCATTTTCACCAAAGGGAACTAGGGCTCTTTGGAAAAATAGTTCATTGTGAGGCAGGTGTTCAGTATAGTTAGACATAGATAAGTTTTTTGTATGCAGATTGTTTTTGTTTTCTTTTTTTGAGTCAGAGTCTCACTCCATCGCCCAGGCTGGAGTGCAGTGGCAGGCACGCTAACGGCCACCCCAGTGTCGACCTTCTGGGCTCCGTTGATCCTTCCACCTCAGCCTTCCAAGTAGCCAGAACTACAGACATGAGCTACCATACCCGGCTAATTTTTGATTTATTATAGAAATGAGGTCTCGCCAAGTTGCCCAGGTTGGTCTTGAACCTGTGGACTCAGGCAATCCACGGGCCTCGGCCTCCCAAAGTGCTAGGATTACAGGCTGAGCCACCAAGCCTGGCCTGTATGCAGTTTTAAAATACAGGAGCATTCAGGCATGAGGCCTGACCATCTTGCAGGCTAGAATGTGGAAGCCTGACCACCTTGCAGGCTAGAACGTGGATTTGTCAGTCCACCCCACCCCCTCAGCTCATCAAAGAAAAGCCCTTCTAAGATGGAGAAATAATAATCAAACCATCTTTTAGTTCATGAATTAGCATAATAATTAATCATTATGTCTCCTGTCAAAAGGCAAATGCATGTTCTGGGAAAAAGCCACTCCCTAGCTCATCAAAGGTGGAGAAATGGGGTATTCTCTCAGGAGCAGATACCTGTAGCCCACCCTCTTTAGCATGATGATTATTGTGTAGTTATATCAAGACATATGCCCATACTTCTCTGGGATACCCCCCCCCCAATAAATTCTGTTTTAAAACTATCCTGACTTGGGCGCAGTGGCTCATGCCTTTAATCCCAGCACTTTGGGAGGTTGAGGCGAGAGGATTGCCTGAGTCCAGGGGTTTGAGACCAGCCTGGGCAACATGGCGAGTCCTCGTCTCTACATAAATCAAAAAATTAGCCAGGCATGGTGGCACACACCTGTATTTCCAGGTACTTGGAAGGATCGTCGGAACCCAGCAGGCTGAGGCTGGGGTGGCCGTGAGCGTGCCACTGCACTCCAGCCTGGGTGGACAGAGTGAGACTCTGACTCAAAAAACAAACAAACAAAAACTATCCTGGCTGCTCTGAAATTCCTTTCAGTAGTGAGACAAAGAACCCATGAGCGTTGCACTGCACCCACCCAGCAACAGTTGCAACACTAGGGAGTGAGAATAAAAGGATAAAGTGGGTTTATGCTTGGAATAGCTTGTCATAACCAGAAAGCCAAGAGCTCAAGAAAGACCTCGAACACGGCAGCCATGTTAAAAGGACACATATCCACCTGCAAAAGAATGAAGATGGACCCTTATCTTATATCACATACAAAAATTAACTCATTTCAGGCACTGTGGCTCATGCCTGTAATCCCAGCACTTTGGGAAGTGGAAGTGAGAAGATTTCCTGAGCTCAGAGGTTCAAGACCAGCCTGGTCTACGTGGCTAGACCTTGTCTCTACAATAAATCAAAAATTAGCCAGGTATAGTAGCGTGCACCTGTGGTCCCCACTACTTGTGAGGCTGAGGTAGAAGGATCACCTGAGCCCAGGAGGTTGAGGTTGTGGTGAGCCATAACCATGCCATTGTACTCCAGCCTGGGCGACAGTGTGAGACCCAACTCCAAAAAAAAATGTCTAAAGAGGTGGGGAGGGAGATGGGATTAACATAGTAAATATCTGTCTGGGAACAGGGAAACACCTCTTATCAACAAGGGTGCCTGAACGAAACATATTTGTATTCCTAACCTTTAACTGTACCCCACAATATCATAACAAAAAATATTGATTATAAAATGTAAAAAATTTTTTAAAAAGTCTAAAGAGACATATTAACCAGTCTTGGAACCTGTTTGGATCCTGATTCACAAACAAAGCTAATTTTTTAAAAAGACATTTGTAGGACAATAGAGAAATGTGAATGTTGACAGAGAGTTGATGATACTAAGGCATTATTGTTTCTGTGGTTGGGTTTCAAAAGTGAAATCATTTCACTTGAGGGATACACCCTGAAATATTAACAGATGGAATGATATGTCTGGGATTTGCTTCAAAGCAATCCAGACTGGAAAGTGGGAAGAGGGTAAAGATACAGATGAAATAAGAACTGTCATGGGTTGATCTCTGTGAAGTGGGACAGTGGGTACATGGCAATTCACTGGGCTTTTCTCCCTGTGTTGGCAACTATCGAAAATTCTCAATAATAAAATTGTTTTTAGAAATTAAGTGATTCCGGCCGGACTCGGTGACTCAGCCTGTAATCCTAGTACTTTGAGAGGCCGAAGCAAGTGGATTGCTTGAGCCTGCAGGTTTGAGACCAGCCTGGGCAACTTGGCGAGACCTCGTCTCTACAATAAAATCAAAAATTATCCAGGCGTGGTAGCATGCGCCTGTAGTTCTGGCTACTTGAAAGGCTGACATGGAAGGATTGCCGGAGCCCAGCAGGTCAACACTGGGGTAACCGTGGGCGTGCCACTGCACTCCAGCTTGGATGACAGAGTGAGATTCCAACTCAAAAAAAAAAAAAAAAAAAAAAAAAAAGCAGGGCTCGGTGGCTCAGCCTGTAATATCGCGCCTTTGGGAGGCTGAGGTGAATGGATCACCTGAGCCCGCGGGTTCGAGACCTGCCTGGGTAGCGAGACCTCATCTCTACAATAAATCAAAAAATCAGCCAGGCGTGATTGCGCGTGCCTGTAGTTCCAGCTACTTGGAAGACTGAGGCGGAAGGATCGCCGGAACCTAGCAGGTCGAGGCTGAGGTGGCCGGGAGCGACCACTGCACTCCAGTCTGGGCGACAGAGTGAGACTCCAACTCAAAAAAAAAAAAGCACAAATAAATGGAATGACATTCTGCATTCATGAATGAAAAGACTTAACATTTTTCCACCTAGGCAACAAAACAAAACCTTGTCTCTACAAAAAATAAAAATAAAAATAACCAGGCATGGTAGTACACACCTGTAGTCCCAGCTACTTGGAAGACTGAGGCAGAAGTCGTGCTTGAGTCCAGGAGGTCGAGGTTGCAGTGAGCCATAATTGTGCCACTGCACTGTAGCCTAGGTGATAAAATGAGAACTTGACTTCAAAAAAATAAAAATTGCTACACTATCTATAACATTCAAAGTCATCTATAAATTAAATGAAATCCCTGTTAAAATCCCAATTATATTTTTTTCAGAAAAGGAAAAAAAATTCTAATATTCACATGCAATCTCAAGTGACCCCAAATAGCCAAAACAATCGTGAGAAAGAATAAAGCTGGAGGCCTATGCTTCCTGACTTTTTTTTTTTTGAGTCAGTCTTACTCTGTCACCCAGGCTGGAATGCAGTGGCGTGCTCCTGGCCACCTCCAGCCTTGACCTGCTGTTGGGCTCAGGCGATCCTTCCGCCTCAGCCTTCCAAGGAGCCGGAACTACAGGTGCGTGCTACCACGCCCAGCTGATTTTTCATTTTATTGTAGAGATGAGGTCTCGCCAAGTTGCCCAGGCTGGTCTCAAACCCACAGACTCAGGCAATCCACTCGCCTCGGTTTCCCAAAGTGCTGGAATTACAGGCTGAGCCACCAAGCCCAGCCTAATTTTTTTATTTATTGTAGAGATGGGGTCTCACCAAGTTGCACGGTCCGGTCTTGAACCCATGGGCTCAGGCAATCCTCTCGCCTGGTCTCCTAAAGTGCTGGGATTATAGGATTGAAACACCATGCCCAGTCTCACATTTCCTGATTTTAAAACATATTACAAATGTGTTGTGATCAAAACAGTACCATATTGTCATAAAGAAGCCTAGAAATACACCCTCATGTATATAATCAGATCTTCCTTTCCCCACTGTGTGCCAAAACTACACAGTAAGGAAAGGATAGTCTCTTTATCAGATGGTATTTCTCCCTGGATATCCACATGCAAAAAAATGAAGATGAGCCCTTAGACCACATACAAAAATGAACTAAAAATAGATTAAAGACCTAAACATAAGAACCAAAACTCTAACACTCTCAGAAGAAAATACAGGGAAAAAGTTTCATTGGAATGGACAATGATTAATTGGATACAGCACCAAAGACATAGATAATGAAAACAAAAATAGCCAGGCACAGTGACTCACGCCTGTGTCCTAGCACTTTGGGAGATGGAGGTGAGAGGATTGCCTGAGCTCACTGGTTCGAGACCAGCCTGAACAACATGGCGAGACCTCATCTCTGCAAGAAATAAAAAAATTAGGCTGGGCTCGGTGGCTCAGTCTGTGATCCCAGCACTTTGGGAGGCCGAGGCAAGTAGACTGCCTGAGTTCATGGGTACGAGACAAGCCTGGGCAAGTTGGCAAGACCTCGTCTCCACAATAAATCAAAAATTAGCCGGGTGTGGTAGCACATGCCTGTAGTTCCAGCTACTCAGAAGGCTGGGGCAGAAGGATTGCCTGAGCCCAGCAGATTGATGCTGGGGTGCCCGTGAGTGTGTCACTGCACCCCAGACTGGACAACAAAGACTCCAACTCAAAAAAAAAAAAATTAGCCAGGCATGGTGGTGCATGCCTGTGGTTCCAGCTACCTGGCAGGCTAAGGCAGAAGGATTGCCTGAGCCCAATGGGTCGAGGCTGTGGTGGTCATGAGCTACTGTACTCCAGCTTGGGTAACAGAGTGAGACTCCAACTCAAAAAACAAAAACAAAAATAGACAAATGGGACTACATCAAACTTAATAACTTCTGCACAGCAAAAGAAACAATCAGAACGAAAAGGCAACCTACAGAATGGGAGAAAATATTTGCAAACCGTATATCAGATAAGAAGTCAATGTCCAGCATATATAAAGAACACCTACAACAAATAACCTGATTTTTTTAATGAGTTAAGGACTTGAATAGACATTTCGGTAGAGGAGACATAAAAATGGCCAATAAGTATATGAAAAGATGTTCAACATCACTAATTATCAGGGAACTGCAAATCAAAAACACAATAAGACATCACTTGGAACAGCTACTATCAAAAAAACAGAGGACGGGCATGGTTGTTTGTGGTGGTTCATGTTTATAATCCCAGCACTTTGGGAGGCCAAGGTGAGAGGATTGCCTGAGTCTACAGGTTCGAGACCAGTCTGGGCAACTTGGCAAGATCTCGTCTCTACAATAAATCAAAAAAATTAGCTGGGCGTGCTTGCACGTGCCCGTAGATCCAGTTGCTTGGAAGGCTGAGGCGGAAGGATCGCCTGAGACCAGCAGGTCGAGGTTGCGATGGCCGTGGCCAGTGTGCCACTGCACTTGCAGCCTAGGCAACAGAGTGAGACTCCTACTCAAAAAAAAAAAAAAAAAGAAAGAAAAGAAAACCCTGTCATATGCTACAGCATGAATGGGCTTCCAAGACATCATTGCTAAGTGAAGTAAACCAATCAGAAAAAGATAAATGTGGCATAATTCCACTTATATGAAGTATCTAAAGTAATCAATTTCATAGAGACAGAAAGTGGAATGGTGCTTGCCAGGGACTGAGTGGGGGAAATGGAGAGTTGCTGAATGAGTAGAGTTTCCATCATGCAAGATGAAAAAGTTCTGAGGAACCGTGTAGTGTTAACAATCTCATCATGTTCACTTAAAAATTATTAAGAGAGGCTGGGTGTGGTGGCTCACACTATCCCAGCTACTCAGGAGGCTGACACAGGAGGATCACTTGGGCCCAGGAGTAAGAGGCTGCCATGAGCTGTGATCGTGCCTTTTGATTTATTGTAGAGACGAGGTCTTACCATGTTGCCCAGGCCGGTCTCGAATCCCTAGACTCAGGCAGTCCACTTGCCTCGGCCCCCTAAATTGCTGGGATTACAGGCGTGAGCCACTATACCTGGCTGGTCATTCTATTTTTAATTTTTATTGTTTTTCACAGAAGTGTACCATTTTACAATCCTACTAACAGTGTGCAAGAGTTACAGTTTCTCGACATCCTCACCAACACTTATTAGCTTCTGTTTTGTTTTGTTTTGGAGTCTCACTCTTGCCCGGACTGGAGTGCATTGGCACACTCAGGGCCACTGTAGCCGTGACCTGTTGGGCTCAGGTTATCCTTCCGCCTCAGCCTTCCAAGTAGCCGGAACTACAGGCACCTGCCACGATGCCCAGCTAATATTTTTTTTTATTTATTTATTGTAGAGACGAGGTCTCTGCAAGTTGCCCAAGTTGATCTCAAATCCCTGGGCTCAGGCAGTCCCCTCACTTCAGCCTCCCAAAGTGCTGGGATGACAGGCGTGAGCCACTGCGCCCAGTCTGTTTTCATTTTAAATGTAGGGATCAGTACATTTTCTTAGGCCCTTGCTGAGTTTACATACACTAGACCTGGGCCTATCATGCCTGGTAAGGACAGTGGTGGTGACGTGTGTGTGCGCCTGAAAAAACACCAGGCCTGGAGCCAGGACTGGGGAAGCTGGTTCCAGCTCTGCCGTTAACTGCTTGGGTGACCTTGGGCAAGTTGCCATCCTCTCTGGGCCTCTGTGTAGTCACTTGTTGATTGCAGATAATGATACCTCTATTTCTTCCCTGTATACCTCCCTGAAGAAGGCTTCCTTCCAGCTGCTGAGGCCAGAGGGGCTTAACTGATTCTTGCTCTAGAGCCAAGTGAACCCAATTTCTTCAGGATCCATCTAACACTGGATGGCTGCCCATTCTCGGCCACGCTGGCAGCCATGTTCTGAAGAGGTGGGACGGCCAAGCCAGAGCGTCTGCGTTCACAGTGGCCCACAGTGGCCTCACATGTGGAAGGAGCCCGTGGGATTCAGGTGAGCAGGCTGAGAGCCTGAGAGGGCCGTGGAGGAACGGACAAGGGAAGTGCTCATTCCTTGCAAAGGAGGGTAAAATACCCAGATCAAGTCAACTCGGCAGTAGTCCAGGGAGAGGCCTGGGGTGCAGGGAAAAGGCCGGGGATGCAGGTGCGTCTCTTAGCCCCGATATGGTGACTCCCTTCTTTCTTGGATTTGACCATGGCTCCCTCCAAGGCCTCCACATAGCCCTTCAACTGCAGCCAGGGACTATATCCCCTCTGAAGCTCAGTCAGCAAGGCCTCCTCTCCTCAGACAAATTGGCAAAGGGAAGGTTGAGTAACCAGCCCAAGGCTAAGGATCAACCCTTCCAGCACAGGAATCACTTAATTAAAGAGAAAAATTGAGAAAAAAAGTCACATAACATAAAGTAACTTTCTTAACCTTTTTTTTTGGCCAGGAGTGGTGGCGTGTGCCTATCTATGATCCTAGCACTTTTGGGGGTTGAGGCAGGAGGATCACTTGTGACCAGGAGTTTGAGATCAACCTGGGCAACATAGTAAGCTCCTATCTCTGTTTAAAATTTTTAAAAATTTAAATTTTAATTTTAAAAAATATATTTATTGAATTGGAGTCTGGTTGTAAACCATATATCAGATAAGGGGTCAATGTCCAGCATATATAAAGAACATCTACAACAAATAACCTGATTTTTTAAATGGCATAAGGACTTAAATGGACATTTCGCTAGAGAAGACATAAAAATGACCAATAAGCATATGAAAAAATGCTAAACAGCACTAATCATCAGGGAACTGCAAATCAAAACCACAATGAGACATCACTTGGAATACCCACTATCAAAAAACCAGAAACTGGTTGGGCGTGGTGGCTCATGCTTATAATCCCAGTACTTTGGGAGGCTGAGGTGAGAGGACTGCCTGAGCCCACAGGTTCAAGACCAGCCTGGGCAACTTGATGAGACCTCATCTCTATAATAAACTTAAAAATTAGCCGGAGCCGGGCTTGGTGGCTCAGCCTGTAATCCCGTGCTTCGGGAGGCCAAGGTGAGTGGATTGCCTGAGCGACCCACCTGGGCAACTTGGTGAGACTTCATCTCTATAATAAATCAAAGAAAAAAAAAAAATCAGCCGGGCGTGGTAACGTGCGCCTGTAATTCCGGCTACTCAGAAGGCTGAGGCGGAAGGATCACTGGAGCCCAGCAGGTCGAGGCTGCCAGTGGCCAGGAGCAGCCACTGCACTCCAGTCTGGGCGACAGAGTGAGACTCCAACTCAAAAAAAAATAAAATAAAATTAGCGGGGTGTAGTGGCGCATGTCTGTAGTTCTGGCTACTTGGAAGACTGAGGCAGAAGGAATGCCTGAGCCCAGCGGGTCAACGCTGGGATGGCCATGAGCGTGCCAGTGCACTCCAGCGTGGGCCACGGAGGGAGACTCCAACTAAAAAAAAAAAGAAAAATACCAAGTCTGCTGTCAGGCCTGCCATGGGATCCCCAGTGGTGCCTTCTAAAGAACCATAAAACTTCTACCAAGCAGACTCCAGTTCCTAATCAAGCCAGCCTATTCATTTTGAAGATCGCCAGTGACATTTTGCTGCTGGTGGAATCCCAGCAACTAGTGCCCACTGCCAACTCTGGTGACTTGAAGCTGGCTGAAGGTTGGGGCTGACTTTGCTGGAGGTTCAGGGCTGCAGGAATCACTCTCCACCCACAGGGATATTTCAGATGTCTCCAGGCAGCACCTGGAACCAGGTGGGTCATCTTCCTCCATGTCTCATGGCCAACAGCCACATGTCATGCTGAGTTTCAGAATTGTTGTCACAGCTGTGTCAGGTCACCAGATTCAGAAAATTGCCTCATAATTTGAACCCAGGTTCCAGTTAGAGCCCTGTGTCTTACCAGCTGCGCAACCCTAGACAAGGCCGTCCGTTAACCTCTCTGACCTCTAGTTTCCTCATTTGAAACATGGAGGCCCTGCTTATACCACCATGAGCTACCAGCCCTACCGACTCCTTAGGGGTGTTGTCAAGAGTCAGTCCCAAAGGTGTCAGCTTGCATTAGGTAGAATCTCTGTTATGTCTATGGCATGATAACTCCAGGAATGCTCTAGTCCAGGAAGCACATGTCATGGTTTTGCAGGCGTGAGATAGTTTTTCACCCGTCCTTCTTCCTTTCCTCCCCTGGTCTCTTATGACAGACGACCCACAGACTCCTCCAGTTGAGAAACACTTTGGCCACAAAAGCAAGCAAAAGGAACTGGTCCTCAGAGCAGTGACACCCATGACCATGGCGTCATGACCCCCAGCCCAGCTGGTCCCAGACCCCACTGCCTTGCGGTGTCCTCGGGTCTCTGCTGGGGAATAATCCACAAACCCTAGACAGACTCGCTCAGTCTCGGCACCTTCCACGTGGGAGGTGGAAAGAGCCGGTAGTCTTACTTAGGTAAAGATGGAAAAAGCAAACCCATCAGGCTAGGGGCAGGGGGGGGGCTATCCCTTAATAACAGGAAAGGTGAGTAAGAGTTGGACTAGAAGCTGAGTCCAAGTTCAATCCAATCCTTATTTCTCAGTAGTCTGAGAGTCTGGCGCTTTGCTGAGTGCTAAGGTGGGAAAGGAAAGGGCATGGCCAAGATAAACAGGACCAGAGTTCTGTTCCAGTGGGGGAGACAGGCACATTACAGGCCACTGCAGTGGACAGAAATGATGTGCTTGAGATGGAGATGATGTGCTCAGAGTGACGGAGGGTACAAAGAGTAGAAATTCTCAGTTGGGCATGGTGGCTCATGCTTTGGGAGGCCGAGGCAAGAGGATAACTTTAGCTCAAGAGTTTGAGACCAGCGCAGGCAACATAGCGAGAACTTATCTTTACAGAGAATAAAAAAAGTAGCAAGGCACGATGGTGCATACCTGTAGTCAGTCCCAGTTACTTGAGAGGTTAAAGTGGAAGGATCACCTGAGCCCAGGAGGTCAAGGCTGAGGTGAGCTGTGATCATGTCTCTCCAGCCTGGGCAATAGAGTGAGACCCCAAGATTTAAAAAAAAAAAGGAAATTCTCAATTCTATGAGGGAGTGAGGGAAGCCTCTGGAGGATATTTGAAGGGTGGTGGGTAGTTTTTCAGACAGAACAGTCAGGGGCAGGCAGTCTGGGCAGAGTGACGAGCTGTGAGGGGAATACTGGTGAACTGGAAAGAAAGCGAGGAGGTGAGTGGCCGGGCTACACAGAGGAATTACAGTGGTATCTGTAGGAAAACACACACTCAGTGACAACATGCACACACCCTGGACATGGCCCCAAGCAGGGGGCTGGAGCCTGGAGAAGGGGCCTGAGGGTGGCCAACCTGGGATGTTCCCTTCCCCTCAGGCTCCATGCCTGGGCACGCAAGTCATGCTGAGGCCATGGGTGAAGTGTCCTCCATCCCTGCTGACCACACCTTGCAGACATCCACAGTGAATGTTCTCTGCACCCTTCATGGAGGCAATCACCCCCTGCGCAGCCCAGGGCTGGTTCAGACCAGATTGGACATGACTGGATCAATGCCCATAAGTTTTGATGTCTTTACTTCACCTTTAGGGCACTCTATTACTAACAATCACACCCCTGGAGAGAATTCACAGTCATTTTGTGTACATGTGACGTATGTTTAAGTGTGTACTCACATCGTGCCTGTGCCATTAGAAATCCAATCCTTGACTGGGCACAGTGGCTCAAGTCTGTAATTCTAGCACTTTAGGAGGCCGAGGCAAGAGGATTGCCAAAGCTCAGGGGTTTGAGACCAGCCTGAGCAACTGGGTGAGACCATGTCTCTACAATAAATCAAAAAATAAACTGGGTGTGGTAGCATGCACCTATAGTTCAGGCTACTTGGAAGGCTGAGGCGGAAGGATTGCCTGAGCCCAGCAGGTCAAGGCTGTGGTGGCCGTGAGCGTACCACTGCACTCCAGCCTGGGTGATAGAGTGAGACTCTGACTCAAAAGAAAGAAAGAGAGAGAGAGAGAGAGAAAGAGAAAGAAAGAAAGAAGGAAAGAAAAAGAAAGAAAGGAAAGAAAGAAAGAAAGAAAGAAAGAAAGAAAGAAAGAAAGAAAGAAAGAAAGAAAGAAAGAAAGAAAGAAAGAAAGAAAGAAAAGAAAGAAAATTATTTTAGCCGGGCATAGTGGTCCACGCCTGTAATCCCAGCACTTTGGGATCAGAGGCAAGAGAATTGCCTGAGCCCACGAGTTTGAGACCAGTGTGGGCAACATGGAGAGACCTCGTCTCTACAATAAGTCAACAGATTAGCTGGACATGGTGGCACAAGCCTGTAGTTTCAGCTACTTGGAAGGCTGAGGCAGAAGGAAGGATCACCGGAGACTAGCAGGTGAACCTGCCACTGCACTCCAGCCTGAGCCAAATAGTGAGACTCCAACTCAAAAAGAAAAAAAAAAAGAACTCCAAACTCCAACCCTTTTCAGTTTTCACACTGACCCCCTCACTTGCCCTGTGCAAAATGCCATATAATCGGTGTGCCTTTTAAGGAGCGGTTTTCTCCTGTTCGGCTGGCCGTTCCTGACCCACTGTCCCCCCGTGTGTAAGTTCCTGAATAAGGCCCATGTCTCGTTCACTGTTTCTGGGTCATTTCTTCAGTTTCTCAGATACAGTGCTTTCCCTTTTGGGGTCTTTGGGAATCTGGCACGACAATATCCCTGTGGTAGTGGGGAACCCTAGAGGAGTTTTAATCCGAGAAGTGAAAACTTGAGCTTTGCGTTTCAACATGCTGGGACAGGCAGAAAACAGACAAGTTAGAGAGGGGAAGGCTGCAGAACGCTGCACAGGCAGGAAGTAAGGAGCCTGGACTTGGTTAACTGAGGCCTCCTCCCTGCTGATGGTGAGATCTTTTTTTTCTTTTAGTCAGAGTCTCACTCCATTGCCTGGGCTGGAGTGCAGTGGCACGCTCACAGCCACCACAGCCTCAACCTGCTGGGCTCAGGCGATCCTTCCACCTCAGTCTTCCAAGTAGCTGGAACTACAGGCATGCGCCACCACACCTGGCTAATTTTTTGATTTATTGTAGAGACAAGGTCTCACCACGTTGCCCAGGCTGGTCTCGAACCCCTGAGCTCAGACAATCCGCTCACCTCTGCCTCCCAAAGGGCTGGGATTACAGGCTTGTGCCACCATGTCCAGCGATGGTGAAATCTTTAGTACCTGACCCTCTCATAGGACATTCAGCACTCCCCTCTGGTGGCCATTAGGGCCCGTCTGCCGGCCCAGCCAGACACACCAGCTTGTCCGGCTCCATCCAAGAGACCTTTGTAACTGACAGGGAAGTTGCCTGGCTGCTCACTGCAGCTGTCCCATCCTGCTGTCTCCCAGCTTGGTCAGTCCCAGGCTGCTGACATCTCAGTCTTCTTGTCCCCTGCTCCCTACGCCGTCACAAGAGGGTCTGAAGTTCCGCTCCCCCAGACTGTGCAGCCTGACCCACCCAAGTCGTCTCCCTCCATTCCTCAACCCTCACCAGCGTTCAAGGGCCTGAGCTCATGCAGCCGCCGTCACCCCCCCACCCCCCACCATGAGTGTCCTCATTGTGAAAAGTCTGAGGCAGACCACGTCTCCATTTCCACAGGATGCACCCCCAGCCCCTGGCTGCTGAGGTCCCTGCCGAGGCACATAAGCCATTTTCCATTCCCCCCTGCCCCCCACCCCACCCAAGGCTGCTGGGTACTGTGGCCACATGCCACCTGTACTCAGTTGGGCCTCCCCTGATTTGGCCAGGTGATGTAGGCGTGCTGTGTAGCTGGGCCCCAGCTGGTGGGGTGCAACGTGAACTGTGGCAAACAGGACACCCATCGGAGGTGGGCACTCGAGGTGCATGGGGGAGGGTTGACTTCAGATACTGTAAATAAATACAAGGATCAAAGTTCAGAGAGGCTAGGTGTCCTCTTCGGCAGATTCCGGGGGTCACTGGGAAAGATCCGGCAAGGCACTATCAAAGGCAAGATCCTTGACCTCCAGCAGCCTGGAGTTCAAAGGTCGACACCAGATGTCCCACGGGGCAGGCCAGTTCCAGAGAAGAGGCACAAAGCTGACGCTTGTCCTGGAATGACCCCCAGGCTGGGCTGGGGTCTAGGGACAACAGCTGAAAATGGAGTTCAAAGTCCAGTGGGGAGGTAAACAAGCAACCAGGGCCCTGTGTGATAAGGCTCTCCCAGAGAGAATCTGGGAAGGTTTCCCAGAGGAAGTAAGGCACGAATTACTGCTTTAAATAAAAAAGGGGGGGGGGCCAGGTGC
>NW_007253243.1:258146-265188 GCF_000164805.1 Carlito syrichta
AAAAAAAAAAAAAAAAAAGGAAGGGAGACTTCTTTTCCAAGTTGTCCTGGGACATTGCAGGCTGTGGCTCTCAACCTCACCCTTCTGGAAGAGGGGGTTCCAAGTCCCTAGACTTTGAGTCTCTGTGGCCTAATGGGCTTTCAAGAAATGATTTAAGGACAAGCTCCTTGAATCGGATTGCATCATCCAAAAATGTACCAGAATCTGATTTAGTGTTGTTTTTTCCATGTCCTGAATTTCAGAACTCGAATTTCCTGTCTTACTTCACTTCAGGGGGAATCCCAGACATTAAAACATCAGCTCTTCGGTTAAAAGATCACTTAACCCAGTTTCTCCCAATCCCTGCCGAGGTTTTCCAGACCAGTGCTTTTTCTTCATTGTCATCAGCTTTCGGGGACTATTCTGGGCTTTCCCTTCTGGAAGAAGGGAATTCAGATGATCTAGACTTTGAGTCTACGTGGCCTCATGGACTTTCTTTTTTTGTTTTTGTTTTTTTTGAGTTGGAGTCTCACTCTGTTGCCCAGGCTGGAGTGCAGTGGTATGCTCACTGCCACCGCAGCCTCGACCTGCCGGGCTCAGGCGATCCTTCTACCTCAGCCTTCCTAGTAGCTGGAACTACAGGCCCGCCATCATGACTGGCTCATTTTTTTATTTACTGTAGTGACGAGGTCTCACCAAGTTGTCCAGGCTGGTCTTGAACCCCTGAGCTCAGACAATCCTCCCACTTTGGCTTCCCAAAGTGCTGGGATTACAGGCTTGAGCCACCATGCCCAACCACGGACTTTCAATGAATGTGCACATGACATTATTTCATGTGCACATTCCAGCCATACATTGACCATTTTTGATGGCCACACCAAATTCTGCCATGTCATGTCCTACATGCTCAGCTTGTGTTTCTGTCAGTGACTCTGCGGCCTTGGGCAAGCCTCACTCACCTCCTTATCGATGATTTGGAAACTCTGAAATCTCTTCTAAGCCTTAACGTTCCGAAAGTCTATATTTTCTTGCGATGGAATCCTCAACTGACACCACAGAGCAACAATCCCTAGAGGAGAAAGATAGGCCCAACATCTCTTGAGAATGCACCATGAGGCGGGAAGGCACAGAGAGAGGGGTAGATAGGAAAAGTAACACCCCCCCCCTTTTCAGCAAAAATGCCATCAGAGGCCTGGCTGGGTGATCTAGACCCCTGTGTCCCAAGTCCAACCCCAAGTCTTTGTTCCGCTGGGGGGAGGTGCTCTCCCTCCCTCTCTCTGCAGCGAAGCCACCACAGTCCTCCAGGCCTCTGACTTCCCTTCCCCTCCCCCTCCGTGACAAAGCACTTTTGGAGCCCAAGCCCAGCCCTTCCAGGCCAGCAGAGTGCTGAGTCACGGTGGGACAGCAACTCTCCACCGCAACCCCCACTAGGCACCCCCCTCCTCAAGAGATGAGCTGATCTTCCAGAAACAACCAGCCTGGGCTCTTCTCTCTTCTGAGGTCCCTCCCGCCACTCCTGGCCCTGGGAGGTGGCTGTCCCTGGAGGCCTGCCAAACTCCCCGCCTCTTCCAAGTCACGAGGAGCTGGGAGGGAGGGTTGAGGGGGAGGCAGAACCCCGGTCAACAAAGGTCCAAAGACCAGGCCGCAGCTTTCGGAAGAATCTAGAGGCTTGAGGGTGGCAGTTCTGACACCTCGGTTCCCAGAAGGTGGGGAATGGGCCCGTACAATTAGACACACACACACACACACACACACACACACACACACACACACACACACACACACACACACACACACACACCAACAGAAGATCTTCCTTCCATTCTTCCCAGCTGGCCTCCCCCAGGGTTCCCAGAAGGTGGGGAATGGGCCCGTACAATTAGACACACACACACACACACACACACACACACACACACACACACACACACCAACAGAAGATCTTCCTTCCATTCTTCCCAGCTGGCCTCCCCCAGGGACTTTCCACAGTACAAGCTGCCCCTCAGTTTTGCTGTGATGCTCACGGCAGCTACATATGTGCCTAGCCAAGCACGGAGCCAGTGTTGATTCTGGAAACCTACTTTCTGCAGCAGATCGACCTCCTTCCAGAGGGTCCGACAACCTTAAGCTGACTCTGTCCACCTGGATGTCCTGGAGGCCCCGGGACTCAGCACACCCAGGCCAGAACCAAGCTGGTCTTCCCCCAAACGGCATTTCCTCCTGTGCTCCCCAGCTCAGGGAACAACAGTAGGAGCCCAGCTGCCCAGGCCGGAAAGCTCGGGGATCTCTTGCCTACTGCTCACCTACCACCCACACCGGCCAGTCAGCCAGCTCATCCTGTCCCGTCTTCTCTAGGTATCTCAGATCTGTTTTCTGTCTCCTCTGCTTGATGAGAACTAAGGCTGGTACCCAGCCCTCTGCCTCACTTTAATCCATCCTCCACACTCAGTCATGCTTCCATCTGTTCCTGTGACAAATACTGAGCACCAAGTAACAAGCACCTTGCAAAATGCTGGGAGTGCAGAGACTAAGGCAGAAACAATGCCTGCCTTCCAGGAGCTTACCATCTACAGCAGGAGGAAAGGCAATCAAAAGGGCCTCATTTAAAAATGTGACTTTTGACCCCTCACAGTGGCTCATGCCTGTAATCCTAGTGTTTTGGGAGACTGAGGCAGGAGAATCTCTTGAGGCCAGCAGTTTGAGACCAGCCTGGACAGCACAGTGAGACCTTTACTCTACAAAAAATAGAAAAAAATGCCAGATGTGGTGGCTCACACCTGTAATCCCACCACTTTGGAAGGTGGAGGCTAGAGGATCGCTTGAGCCCAGGGGTTCAAGACTAGCCTGGGCAACTTGGCGAGAACTCATCTCTACAATAAAACAAAATAAAAAATTAGCCGGGCTTGGTGGCATTCACCTGTAGTTCCAGCGACTTGGAAGTCTGAGTAGAAGAATCGCCTGAGCCCAGGAGGTTGAGGCTAACGTGGCCGGGAGCATGTACTGCACTCCAGGCTGGGTGACAGTGAGACAGCGACTCAAAAAAAAAAAAAAAAGAAGAAAAGGAAAAGAAAAAGAAAAAAACTAGCCGGGTGTGGAGGTGTGTGCCTGTAGTCCCAGCTACTTAGTAGGCTGAAGCAGGAGGATTGCTTGAGCCTAGGAGGTCGAGACCACAGTGAGCTGTGATTGTGCCACTGCACTCCAGCCTGGGTGACAGAGTGAGACCCGGACTAAAAAAAAAAGTGTGACTTTTATATATATAGCATTTTTTTTTCCAGGACCAAGAGATTTATTAAAGTGGTGGTTACAAGGAAAAAGGGAAAGGGTCTGGAGAGAGAGAGAGGAAGTGGGAGAGAGGCGGGGAGAGAGCTGCAGAGAGGGAGAGAGCGACAGAGAGAGAGAGAGAGAGAGAGAGAGAGAAACCGAGAGAGAAACAGAGACAGAGAGAGAGCTATATATAGCATTTAATTAGACATATAAATATATATTATATATTATAGTTATTAATCTTCACCACTTACATGAGCTACAAATATCATCAACCCAATTTGTCATTTCCACTTTGTTTCTGACATCTTGTCTTTTTTTTTTTTTTTTCCGAGTTGGCGTCTCACTCTGTCACCCAGACTAGAGTACAGTGGCCAGTCGGCCACTGCAGCCTTGACCTGCTGGGCTCTGGCGATCCTTCCACCTCAGCCTTCCAAGTAACTGGAACTACAGGTGCACGCTACCACACCGGGCTAATTTTTGATTTATTGTAGAGATGAGGTCTCGCCAAGTGGCTCAGGCGGGTCTCGAACCCGCGGACTCAGGCAATGCACTCACCTCAGCCTCCCAAAGCACTGGGATTACAGGCTGAGCCACTGAGCCCGGCTGACATCTTATCTTATAGCTTTTCATTTGTAAGTAGTCAGATCTGCCAACTGTCCATTTACTGCTTCTGACAACCTCAGAATGCTCCCTACCCAAAAGTTAAAAAAAAAATTCTATACATTCTTCTCAAAACTTTATAGAGTTTTTTTTGTTGTTTTTTTGTTTTGTTTTGTTTTGTTTTGTTTTTTTGTTGAGTCAGAGTCTCACTCTGTCGCCCAGGCTGGAGTGCAGTGGCATGCTCACAGCCACCGCAGCCTCGACCTGCTGGGCTCAGGCGATCCTTCTGCCTCAGTCTTCTAAGTAGCTGGAACTACAGGCACATACCACCATGCCCAGTTCATTTATTTATTTATTTATTTTATTTTTTATTTTTTGAGTTGGAGTCTCTGTCACCCAGACTGGAGTGCAGTGGTCGCTCCCAGCCTCCGCAGCCTTGACCTGCTGGGCTCCGGCGATCCTTCCGCCTCAGCCTTCCAAGTAGCTGGAACTACAGGCACGTGCTACTATACCCGGCTGATTTTTTGATTTACTGTAGAGATGAGGTCTCGCCAAGTTGCCCAGGTGGGTCTCGAACCCGCGGGCTCAGGCAGTCCACTCACCTCAGCCTCCCGAAGTGCAGGATTACAAGATGAGCCACCAAGCCCGGCTTCATTTTTTTATTTATTGTAGAGACAAGGTCTTGCCATGTTGCCCAGGGTGGTCCCAAACCACTGGACTCAGGTAGTCCTCTCACCTTGGCCTCCCAAAGTGCTGGGATTATAGGCGTGAGCCACTGCACCCGGCTAATTTTTTTTTTTTAAGGTTTGGATTTTTAATCCATCTGGAATGTATTCTTTCTTTTTTTGAGTTGGAGTCTCACTCTGTCACCCAGACTGGAGTACAGTAGCCGCTCCCGGCCACCGCAGCCTTAACCTGCTGGGCTCCGGCGATCCTTCTGCCTCAGCCTTCCGAGTAGCTGGAATTACAGGTATGCGCTACCACGCCGGCTGATTTTTGGATTTTATTGTAGAGATGAGGTCTTGCCTGCCCAGGCAGGTCTTGAACCCGTGGGCTCGGGCAATCCACTCACCTCAGCCTCCCAAAGGCGCGGGATTACAGGCTGAGCCACCGAGCCCGGCTGGAATGTATTCTTAAATACTGAGTCATTTTCCCCCCATATGACTACCAAGGTTTTGACATCATTTGTTGAACCCATTCTTTCTCCCCTAATTTAAAAGGACACTTGAGCGTAGTTCAGGTTCACACACATATGTGGGTAGGACAGGGTTTTGCTGCGTTGATCTAGTCATCTCTTCCTATGCTGGTACTGTTCAGCTTATAGTACCTTATTGTACTTTTTTTTTTCATAGCAGGGAAGGCAACTCTACTTCATAAACTTTTTCCCCAAAATGTTTATCAACACACCCACTCTTCCAAATTAACTATGGAATCATTTTGTGAAGTTTCAAAAAAAAAAAAAATCCTGCATTTTATGGAAAACTCAATTAATTTATAGGTTTTTTTGGAGAGAACTGGCATCTTCTCAAAATGCAGGCTGGCTGTGTAAGAACATGGTACTACTTCATTTACGCAAAAGAAAAAACTTTTTGGGAGTCCAGCAGTTAACATTTATAGTTTTCTCCAGGTATTTTTTAAATTTTATTTTATTTATTTTAAAGACATGGGGTACAATTCAGGGTTAGGCATACAAATGTTGATTATGCAGGTACCCTTGTTGATGACGTGTGCCACCCCCAACCCCGCAGTTTCCCTCAACGGCCAGTCTCACCCCCACTCCCCTGGCAGTTTCCCACTGCTGCCAATCCCTTTTTTATAGTATTATGATAGCTGTTCAAGGTCCGCTTATTCCTCCAGGTATTTATTGTCAACTTTATTCCTAGGTACTTTAAGCTTTTGTGGCCAATGTAAGTGAAAAACATTTTTTCTTGTATTCATTTTCTTCATCACATTTTCTAAGAAAAGTTCTGCATCCTACATATGGTGACTTTCCTGCACTCTTGTCCTAACAGTTTTCCTGTTGATTCAATGTAAGGCTTCTAAAAACGAAATCTAATGTGGTCTCTCCAGGTGGTCGCCAGGATCAAGTTTAACCCCATTTTATGGGTCAGCCCTGTCCGACCTTGCCCATAGACACCACTTTCTCCACATTCCTCATCATACCCCGGCAACTTTCAAGCCACCACACTGTCTTCAGGTACCTTGACAGGTCATGCATTTCCATACCTTCACACCTTTGTATATGCTGTTCTCTCTGCTTGGAATTCCCTGCCCCATCTCCCTTTTGCACTTCACCTTCCTTTTAACTTTTTCTTCCAACTTCACGCAAGTGTCACTTTCTTAGGGACGCCTTCCCTGACTTCCTATCCCAGACTGGGCAAGGCACCCCTGGTCTGGGAGCATCCTTCTGCCCGCTCTGCAGTCGCTCTAGCACCCCTAAAATGCTTTTCCTGAAAGTAGCACAGCCTCAATTTTTTTTTTTTTTGAGTTGGAGTCTCACTCTGTCGCCCAGACTGGAGTGCAGTGGCCGCTCCCAGTCACTGCAGCCTCGACCTGCTGGGCTCCAGCGATCCTTCCGCCTCAGCCTTCCGAGTAGCCGGAATTACAGGCATGCGCTCCCACGCCCGGCTGATTTTTTGATTTATTGTAGAGATGAGGTCTCACCAAGTTGTTCAGGCGGGTCTCGAACCCACGGGCTCAGACAATCCACTCACCTCAGCCTCCCAAAGCAGGGGATTACAGGCTGAGCCACAGAGCCCGGCTCATAGGCTCATTTTAAAATGAATACAGGAAAGACCCATGAAAGAGAAATGGTAATTATTCCATTGGCGATTTGTTTTAATATTTCATTAGAGTTGCTTTTTTTGAGTTGGGGTCTCACTCTGTCACCCAGACTGGAATGCAGTGGCACAATGACAGCTCAACACAGACTCAGCCTCCTGGGCTCAGGCGATCCTTCCACCTCAGCCTCCGGAGTAGATGGGAATACAGGTGTGCACCACCATGCCTGACTAATTTTTAAGGAGTTTTTTTTTTTGTAGAGAAGTCTTGCTATGTTGCCTAGGTTGCTCTTGAACTACTCAAGCAATCCTCCTGCCTCAGCCTTCCAAAGTGTTGGGATTACAGGCGTGAGCCATGTGCGGGACCAAGTTGCCTTTTGTGGCAAAAAAAAAAAGAGAGCCGGGCTCAGTGGCTC
>NW_007253243.1:265440-266525 GCF_000164805.1 Carlito syrichta
GGAGCGGCCACTGCACTCCAGTCTGGGCAACAGAGTGAGACTCCAACTAAAAAAAAAAGAGAGAGAAGGTTTGGAAGTTTCCAGCCGCAGGTTTGTGAGCATCCTGAAAATAGTCTAAACAGTTCTCCCAGCTATGTGTCAAAAGACCCTAAGAAACAGGATAGGAAGCCAGGGTCTGGGGCAGGGGGTGTGCAGGGCCTAGCTAGGAGTAGGGGGAAGCCAGGGCCTAGCTAGGAGTGGGGGCCTAGCTCCAGTTCCGCCACCCGCCAATTCACACCCACTCTGTGCCTGGGACTCAGCTGCAAGCCACACCCAGTGACCCTGCCTCTCCAGGGTCCCCTGCACCTGTCAACGCCTTCAGCCTCACCAGCTTCTCTCCAAGGACAACCCCTATGGGGCCATCTAAGCCTGAGGCCAACGAAAAAGGCCCTCTTAAAATGGTTTCAGCATGGGCTTCGTCTTCAGATCCAGGTCGCTTCTTCAGTTTTTCTAACCCTGAGACCCAGCTTCGCGTTTTAAGCGACACCAGCGATTTTCTCGTTGGCCCGGGGGGCTCACCCCACGACCCCCTGGGGGAGGAGGTCCCCACCGCTTGGGAAGCACGGCCCGCCCAGCCTTTGTTGGAGAAGCTGCACAAGGAGCCATGTTTGCTTTCGGCAAAAGGCAGACATGATCGCCGGAGTCAGAGAGGCCGGGGTGGGCCGGACACGCAACGCGCCCCCCGCTTCTCCCCCACCCTGGGCTTGGCGCGAGAGAAGGGGCGCTCGGCCCCCACCCGAACTCTGACTCCCTGGCCACCCGAGGCCACGTTTGCACCTTCCACTTTCCCAGTTCGCAGCAGGGTGTGGTCATCGCTTCCCTGCGGCCCTGATTTTTAACAACGCGTCCTTGGCCCAGAGCCTGCGTGTGCGCGTTTGGGATTCGAGAACCCACCCCACGCACACCGCCGTCACCGCCGGGCGGAGACCCGCGGCGCCCAGCAGTTGGGGTTCCGAGGCGGGCTCCCCGCGCCCCTCGGAGCTCCCCTCCAGCCCCACTAAGCGGGCCCGCAGGCACGGAGACGCCGCTCCACCCCCCTCCGCGAG
>NW_007253243.1:266834-276082 GCF_000164805.1 Carlito syrichta
GGGGGTGTGGCCTCGGCGGCTCCCCGCCTCCGCGCGCCCTTCTGGAAGATGGAGGCTGCGCGAGGTCTCCCCGGACTTCTCTGGCGCAGAAAGTCTGGGCAGTCAGCCTGGACGGTTGTCTCCCGGGAAGGCTCCCTCGTGGGCCAGGGCGTTCTCTGCGCACCCACTTGATGTAAGGAGAAGCCTGGCTTCCAGGAGTCCCGGGTTGCGGGGCCGGTGGCCTGTGCAGTCCCGTCCTGCTTGGGTAGGAAAGTGGCTTTCTGCGCTCCCGTCCCTCCTCTGCCCCCGATCTCTCTGCCCCGAGGCCCCCCGTGTGCTTGGGTGTCCTGCGCCTCCCCATAGGGCTGGCGGGCCCGCTGGGTGATGGCGTCGAAGCGCAACCTTGGAGGGGCTGGCGCGAAGTGGCTTATCTCGTGGGCCGACCCCTGGAGCAGCCGTCTCCACCTCTGGGCTCTGCTTATCTCAGAGCCCCACTTGTATTGAAGCGTATCTCTAGAAATCGCCGCTTCTGCGGTCACCGAAGTGGCGCCAGCCTTGCACCTCGGGAACTTGCCCTTTTGGGATCTAAGAGTTGTGGCCCACTAATTAAGCCCTTAGCACTTGGATAAAGTCCGCGGCAGTTTTTCGGTGCAGTAATCGGTGGAATCGGTTTTGGTAGTAGGAGTTGCCAGTGATCGTGCAAATTAGCCAAGAATAGACGTCTTTAAGATAAATTTGGAGACGGGACTGGATATCTCTATGGGCGTCATTGCCTTACAGAAACCCTTGAATGCAGCAAGTGTCTGAAATTGAAAATCAGATTTTTGCTTTCTAATTGGAGTGTATTTGCATCAACCAGTGCCCACAATTGTCACCTCCATGGGGTGTTAATTTTCCAGATAAATTCAGCAGTCTGCTGTACATGGGAAGCTGGTGAGCGCCTTATTTTAACTATGCTCCAGGCAGAGGAGGAGAAGAGGACTAACAGTAAATGCTCCAGCACTCTCTCTTCACACAGTCAGGTTGGCACTGGCTGTAAGAAACGTTTTCTGCCCTAATACACATCCTTAAGACACTGCTGGAGGCAGTGCCTGTGATAGCATAACGGTTCCTTGAAGTAAAGGTTCAAGGATCGAGTTTCAGGTTTCTATTTTAGAACACAAACACTACTGTTGGGCTCTATCTCATAGCCTATTTGCCGGTCTCCTTAGGCACTGGCCCCTCCATGCTGTGTTTTCGGGGGAGGGGGGGAGACTGGGCTTGCAAGACCACCCTTCCTCCCTGGAGTCTGTTAACAGCTGCCTTCTGTGGGAAGTCCTGATGTGTTATGCTCACGTTCCACTTTCAGTCATACTACTTTGACCGCGATGATGTGGCTTTGAAGAACTTTGCCAAATACTTTCTTCACCAATCTCATGAGGAGAGGGAGCATGCTGAGAAACTGATGAAGCTGCAAAACCAACGCGGTGGCCGCATCTTCCTTCAGGACATCAAGGTGAATGGAAGGTCCTAGGGCTGTCCCACTTGGTAATCAAGCAGTGCTCGGGTATCAGAAATCCCTTAGACCGCAGCTGCCCTTCCTTACAAAATGATGACACACCGGGCTTTTACCTTCTGTGCCTGCGTAGACTTGCCATCTGAACTAATGTAGGCAGACAGTCATGGGCAAGGATGTTGGATTGGAAACTTGCATGTTCCTTTTGCCAAAACATGGTGGTTAGACGTTTGGGGCTGGCTGATTTGTGGGTTATCTGATAAGAAATGCATTGACATACCCTTCTCGTTTAGAAACCAGACCGTGATGACTGGGAGAACGGGCTGAATGCCATGGAGTGTGCATTACACTTGGAAAAAAATGTGAACCAGTCACTACTGGAACTGCACAAACTGGCTACTGACAAAAACGACCCCCACGTGAGTATTGGAAACCTAGGGACTAAATAGGGGCAGTCATCTGCCTTAGGGGTGGGAGACCTACCCACTGACTTTTCTATCCCGTTCTATTTTCTAGTTGTGTGACTTCATTGAGACACATTACCTGAATGAGCAGGTGAAATCCATCAAAGAATTGGGTGACTATGTAACCAACTTGCGCAAGATGGGAGCCCCCGAATCTGGCATGGCAGAATATCTCTTTGACAAGCACACCCTGGGAGAGAGTGATGACAGCTAAACCTTGGGCTAATTTCCCCATAGCTACTGGGTGACTTTCCTGGTCACCAAGGCAGTGCATGCATGTTGGGGTTTCCTTTGCCTTTTCTATAGGTTGCACCAAAATGTCCACTTCAGTTCTTTGATTTGTACCATTCCTTCAAATAAAGAAATTTGGTACCCAGCTGTTGTCTTGGAGCTCTTGGGAGGGCCCTTAAGTGCCACAGTTGAGTCATAATCACGCTAATCACAATGAAATGCCTGGGAGAATATCTGTATTTATCACCTTAGTTTCAGCAAGATAACACGGTGTAGCTGTGTTGAGTTCAGACAGGATTAAGGGCTCCTGGTTCTGAAGTAGGTGTTCTGAATTATATATTTCTAGTGGTTCATTCTATCACAATCTTTATGTAGAAAAGGCATTTAAAGGCTGGAGTAGTCCTGGACTACTAATTTTCGTTATCCGTTAAGCTAACTGGTAAATTCAGGCTGTCGTCGGAACATATTCTTCAGCGTGGACAGCTGTATGGCTATGACTGGATCAGTGTCCTGCTGGTGTACATGCAGGTGACGACCAGGCCGGTGAAGCATCCCCCTTGGGTCACAGGTTAGGAATGGGCTTCATCCCTGTGGAGAATGTGAGAAGGTTCAGGGCATGAATACAGAGTACTCATTTGGAAGCAGGAGGGCAAAGGTGGAGACCTAGCCTTGATGTCAGCATCCTTTCCTAAACATGCCACCGGTGGTTAAAGTTCCTCTCCAGCCCTAGAAGCAAGATAGACAGGGTTTCGAGACCATCCTGGGGAAATTGGTGAGGACTCATCTACAATAAATTAAAAAATTAGCTGGGCATGGTGGCACAGGCCTGTAGCCCCAGCTACTTGGAAGGCTGAGGTGGAAGGATTGCTTGAGCCCAGCAGGTCGAGGCTGTGGTGGCCGTGAGCATGCCATTGCACTCCAGCCTGGGTAACAGAGTGAGACCCCAACTCAAGGGAAAAAAAAAGCAAGATTGAAATTGCCTTTTTAAATTTTCAGGCACAGTAGCTGTGTGTTCTGACCAAAGAGAAACTGCTTGAGAAGCTAGAAAGGGAACTTATACTTCCTTGCCCCATCATGATTGGGGGTGTGGTGGGGTGTTTCTAATTGGGTGAAAAAGTGTCCAAGAAATCTGGAATAAAGGGAAACATCTGTTGGTTTCGTGACAACTTTGCACTGACCCCAATGAAGCATGAGGTATTGTGGTGAGATCCCAAGGGCAGTGAGGAGAGCGTAAAGGCCCAGATGCCTTCAGGCTCACCATCAGCCAGTTCTGGGGGAGAGTCATGGGTAGCACCATGACTGGTTCTGAGGAAGTGCTCATTTGTCGCCTCCCAGCTGACCCTGGGCAGTGAGTTGCGTTCTTGGGCTACAGCCTAGAGCCCCTAGTTGTGCCCCATGGTTTGGGCAGCCCCCCCTGCTCAGAGTAATCTGGGCCCAATGATGACATCTAAGCCTGGCCTGCCAGCCCTGGGGTAGTCCTGCCCCTAGCACCACTTCCTTCACCTGTGTCCCAGGGAAGCCTTTCCAGAGATGTCAGGCTCTTGGTGAAGTGAGACAAAGTCTCCAACACTTCTCTAGGGTCCCTGCGGAGGTGACCAGGCATATACCCCAAGCCGGTGCTGGGCATAGGTCCAGCATGCTCCGGCTTTAACTGGACCCTAGAAGATGCTGGAAGTGCAGGCTCAGAGCAAGGGCAGAGGGGTCACGCCCAGGGCAGTGCAGAGACCCAGGCTCTGGCGGAGGACAAACCTGTCTTCCAAGGACCAATAAGGGTCTGCATGATCTTGGAGTATAGTGTACTTGCTGCCGGTGGCTTGTTCCAAAGGTGGTTCACTGAGGGGACCTTCGGGAATCTCGGGCATATCCGTCAGGTTGAACTCCACAGTCTTCCTCCTCATGTGAGATACTTCCGGGTGCTCGGTCAAGTCCCCATCACTCTTTGGGAGTAATTCAAAACTGTTCCTGGCCCCAGAAGTCACAGGCTTTAGACTTTTGTCTTTGGCATCGATGCCTGTGACACTGGGAAGCCTTGAGGATGCCGGTGGTTCAGGGGGGAAGACCATGGGAATGGGGCTGAGGGGTGTCTGGGGGGCGCTGTAATAGCCCGGCCTCTGGTACAGCGGGGCAGACTTGAAGGCGTCCACCACCTTCAGCTTCCAGGCCTTGCTATCTTCCTGGCTCCTCAGGCTCTGTTTGGCCCCCCTGGGGTTCTTGGGCAGGCCCTCTTGGAGAAAGGATTCCCTCTTGGGCCACAGGAGTTTGGTCCTTGAGTTTATCCTGGGAGGATAGTGGTCATGGGACTGCAGGCCTGGGAAGCGGCCAGTGATGCCAGTGTGAGCATCCTCATCCTCTTCTGGGTTGGGCTGGAACTCCATCTCTTCTTTGTGCAGACTGGAAAGAAAAGGGCACGCAGGGCTGAGCAGGTGGGCGGAGGACCAGAGCCGGACCTTACTTCTCCCTTCCTCACTCGTTTCTCTCTGCCGGCCCAAGGCCCAGGCAAGTCTTCCTCACAATGCCCCAACTCTGGCCTCTCTCCTGATCCATCCTGTGCCTCCCTCCCGACAGAGCCCTCAAGGCCCAGCTCCCCTCATGACCTTTGACTCCCTTTTGCCCCTGGTGAACGTCCAACCCACCTGCCTGGCATGTGAGGGCCTCCTCTCCATCACTCACTCCAGGCGACCAGAGCAACGGGTCCCCAGACATGGGTGGTTCTGATCAGGCCAATGAGTGACTCTGGGCAGGGCCAGGGATTTGTGGGTCCAACCGGGGAGCAATGTCCACAAAGAGAGAAGCCTAGGGCTGGGTGCAGTGGCTCATGCCTATAATCCCCGCACTTTGGGAGGCCAAGGTGAGAGGATTGCCTGAGCCCATGAATTCAAGACCAGCCCAGGCAACTGGATGAGACCTCATCTCCTCAACAAATCAAAAAATTAGCCAGGCATGGTGGTGCGAGCCTGTAGTTCCAGCTACTTGGAAGGCTGAGGTGGAAGGATCGCCTGAGCCCAGCAGGTCGAGGTTGTGGTGGCCGTGAGTGTGCCACTGCACTCCAGCCTGGGTGACAGAGTGAGACTCCAATTCAAAAAAAAAAAAAAGAAAACCTTGAGTATGGATCCTGATGTGCACCCAACATTCTCAAAGGTCTCTCAACTCCACCATCCTCAGAAGAGAGGACCGGCTCTTCAGCCCACTGCAGCCCAAGAGGGATTCAAGGCCAGGCATGGTGGCTCACGCCTACAATCCAAGCACTTTGGGAGGCCAAGGCAGGAGGATTGCTTGAGCCCAAGGGTTTGAGACCAGCCTGGACAGCATGGTGAGATCTCATCTCTACAATAAATTTAAAAATTAGCCAGGCATGGAGGCACACGCCCATAGTCCCAGCAACTCAGGAGGCTGAGGAGAAATAATCTCCTGAGCCCGGGAGGTGGAGGCTACAGTGAGCTGTGACTGTATCTCTCCACTCCAGTCTGGGTGAAAAAATGAGACCATGCAAAAAAAACAAAAAAAACCCCAAGAATTCAGATTGAATCAGGAAAATGGTGTCAAGTGGAGGAAGGGTCTATCTGCTGTAGGTAGTCTGAGGCCTTTGTTCTGTAGGACAAAGTCAACTCAGGAGGTATCTGTGATGTCCTGGTCTCCTGCTGGGTCTTGCTTGCTGTCCCTTTCTCATTCCAGGGAACCCCACTTTCACCCCTCATCTAAACACCCCAGCTTACCAGAAAACAGTTCTGAATGACAGGAAGCAGGCCCTGACATCCACAGCATCACTGATCTCCGGCCATCCTTGAGTAACAGATAGGCCGTTTGCTAGCTATATGACCTTGACTGGGCAGCCTAACTCTCTGAACCTGCACTTAATCATCTGAAAACTGGCTGGGTGCAGGGGCTCTATAATTTTGGCACTTTGGAAGGTTGATGTGGGAAGACTGCTTGAAGCCAGGAGTTCAAGACCAGCCTGGGCAAAAATAAATTAGCTAGGTGTAGTGTGTGGCTGTAGTCTCAGCTACTCAGGAGGCTGGGGCAGGAGGACTGCTGGAGCCCAGGAGTTTGAAGCTGCCATGAGCTTCGATCATGCCACCGCACGCCAGCTTGGGTGACACAATGAAACTCCATCTCAAAAAAACCAAATCAGTCAGTTGCAGAGGCTTACGCCTATAATCCCAGCACTTTGGGAGGCTGAGGTGAGAGGACTCCCTGAGCACATGGGTATGAGAACCAACCTGGGCAACTTGGCGAGATCTCATCTCTACAATAAAAATCAAAAAAAGCCGGGCTTGGTGGCTCAGCCTGTAATCCCGCACCTTTGGGAGGCAGAGGTGAGTGGATTGCCCGAGCCCGCGGGTTCAAGACCTGCCTGGGCAGCGAGACCTCATCTCTACAATAAATCAAAAAATCAGCTGGGCGTGGTAGCGCATGCCTGTAATTCCGGCTACTCGGAAGGCTGAGGCGGAAGGATCGCCGGAGCCCAGCAGGTCGAGGCTGCAGTGGCCAGGAGCGTGCCACTACACTCAACCTGGACGACAGAAAGAGACTCCAACTCAAAAAAAAAAAAAAAGCCGGGCTCAGTGGCTCAGCCTGTGATCCCAGCACTTTGGGAGGCTGAGATGAGAGGATTGCCTGAGTCCGTGGGTTCGAGACCCGGCTGGGCAATTTGGCAAGACCTCATCTCTACAATAAATCAAAAAATCAGCCGGGCGTGGTAGCGCGCACCTGTAGCTCCAGCTCCTTGGAAGGCTGAGGCGGAAGGATCGCCGGAGCCCAGCAGGTCGAGGCTGCGGTGGCCAGGAGCGGCCACTGCACTCCAGTCTGGGTGACAGAGTGAGACTCCGACTCAAAAAAAAAAAAGAAAACAAAACAAAACAAAGCCAACAAACAAATATTGCCTGAAAACTGGGACTAACAAACCAAAGTTTGGGAGAAAAAAACAGTTACTATCCATAAAGAGCATAGTGCAGTGCCTGGTACTTATGATACACCCAGTGTATACCAACTAGTGCTCTCCTAAATTCTCAGGTGGGCCTTGCTCGCACTTGAGGGGTTTCTCGTCCAGTCCCCTGGCACTGCCCACCTGATGTTGAAGGTGGAACCCATAAAGGAGGCCCGACGGAACTGGGCAGCGGCAGCCGTGTAGGGGGGCTGGGGCTCTGGCTCGTTCCAGTACATGTCAGGCTCCATCCGAGGCAGGTCCTGGTGCATCTCATCCACGGCCATGAGGGACACCTGGTCAGCAGGGGCACAAGGAGAAGTCTCACAGAAAGGTCATACCAGGCAGGACCCTGCACTTGCCTCTCTTGGGACTCAGTTTCCCTACCTGTGAAATGGAGAGAAAGATGGATACCTACCTGCAGTCCCAAAAATCGAGGTGAAGGCCGAGTGCAGTGGCTCAAGCCTGTAATCCCAGCACTTTGGGAGGCCGAGGTGAGAGGATTGCCTGAGTCCAGGGGTTCAAGACCAGCCTGGGCAACTTGGCGAGACCTCGTCTCTACACTAAATCAAAAAATAAGCTGGGCGTGGTAGCGCGCAACTGTAGTTCCAGCTACTTGGAAGGCTGGGGCGGAAGGATCACCTAAGCCCAACAGGTCAAGGCTGCAGTGGGCATGAGTGTGCCACTGCACTCCAGCCTGGGCGACGGAGTGAGACTTCAACTCAAAAAAAAAAAAATTTGAGGTAAAATCCTGTGAGTGAACGGCTGGTTGCAGGGGTGGGGGGGAAGGGGATGACCATCCACTGTGAGGCCTCCTACAGAACTGGGGAGGCCCCTCCTTGGGTCCAGGTTGGGGAGGGTCCATGGTATGGCCTTCCTCCCTCTCCTCATACCTGCAAGTTCCTGTCAATAATCCAGTTGGTCTCAAAATCATCATCATCTTCTCCAAAGGGGTTGATGAGCTGCTCTGCCACCTTGGGGACAGGTGAGCTCTGGAGACCCTTAGGTGGAACTCCTCGAAGCCCTGCTTCCCACCCTTAAGCCTTAGCTCCCACCATTTCCACACCCCCATGACGCCCTTCCTGCCTGACCGCTGTCAGCTCAGCCACAGTGGAGGGTACCAGCCCCCACCCTTGCGGGCACCCACACATTTCCAGACATTCAAGCCCTCTGACTCTCCTGAGCCAGTCCCTTCCTGAACACCCATCGACGTCCCTGAGTGTGTCACTCAGCTGACCTTTATCCCACCTCACAGATCTCATCTGGAGGTGCATCATTTCTGTCATTCATTAATTCACTCATTCATGTCTTCAAACATTTATTTACTCATTATTTTCTTTTTTTTTTTTTTTGAGTTGGGAGTCTCATTCTGTCACCCAGACTCCAGACTGGAGTGCAGTGGCCGCTCCCGGCCACCACAGCCTCGACCTGCTGGGCTCCGGCGATCCTTCCGCCTCAGCCTTCCGAGTAGCCGGAATTACAAGGCATGTGCTACCACGCCCGGCTGATTTTTTGATTTATTGTAGAGATGAGGTCTCGCTGTCCAGGCAGGTCTCGAACCCGCAGGCTCAGGCAATCCACTTACTTCAGCCTCCCAAAGGCGCGGGATTACAGGCTGAGCCACCCAGCCCGGCTCTATTTTTTTTTAAGAGTCAGGATCTCACTTTGTCACCCAGGCTGGAGTGCATAGGTATGATCATAGCTCAATACAGCCTCAAACTCCTGGTCTAAGGCTATCCTCCCACCTCAGTCTCCCTAGTCACTGGGACTACAGTTGTGAGTCACAACACCCAGCTCCATTAATACATTGTTTTATGGCAATAAAGTAGGTTTGAGCACAGCTGGGGGAAATATTCAAGGCTCTTGCCACTTAGCTCAGAATTATCTTTATAAAACTTTACATACAAGGGGGACACTCCCCCCAATGGAGTTATTTCTTGGAGGGTGGATCCTTTGTAGTACAGGCTTACCCCAGTAAGTAGGTATTCTAGGAACCCATTGACATCAGTGTACCAACTAGCTGCATTCAGCTTCAGTTAATTATTTATTTATTATTATTTTTTTAGATTCTTTCAACATGTTTGCCCATTTCATGATGGGTAATTTATGTTTCCCAGAATGAAAAAGTCCTTAAAGGGAAACGTTTTGCCAATATGGA
>NW_007253243.1:276102-278159 GCF_000164805.1 Carlito syrichta
GCCCAGGCAGGTCTCGAACCCGCGGGCTCAGGCAATCCACTCACCTCAGCCTCCCAAAGGCGCAGGATTACAGGCTGAGCCACCGAGCCCGGTTTACTCATTATTTTCTAATGCTGCCTGGAGTTGCATAACTTTGTTCATTCTTTCATTTATTTACTCACTCGTGTCTTCAGACATTTATTGATCCATTATTTTCTAATGCAACAGATATATGCCGAGGCTGTACTGGATTAAAGGCTGGTCCAGGTGGGCAGAATCACGGCTATTAATTGACACTAAACGCTAAGATACCCTGACAAAGGCAGGGTGCAGTGGCTCATACCTATAATCCCAGCACTTTGGGAAGCCGAAGTGAGAAGATTGCCTAAGCCCACAGGTTCAAGACCAGCTTGGGCAACTTGGCAAGACCTCATCTCTACAATAAATAAATAAATAGCTGGGTGTGGTGGCACATGCCTGTGGTTCCAGCTACTCGGAAGGAAGGCTGAGGGAGAAGGATCACCTGAGCCAAGCAGGTCGAGGCTGCAGTGGCCGTGAGCATGCCACTACACTCTAGCCTGGGCACAGAGTGAGACTCTAACTCAAAACAAACAAACAAAAAAACACCTTGACAGACCAGGTGTGGTGACTCATGCCTGTAATCCCAGCCCTCTGGGAGGCCAAGGTAGGAGGATTGCTTGAGACCAGGAGTTTGAGACCAGATGGACAACATAATGAGATGTCATCTTTACAAAAAAAGCAAAAATTAGCTGGGTGTGCTGGCACACATCTGTAGTCCCAGCTACTCTTTTTCTTTTTTTTTTTTGAGTCGGGGTCTTACTCTGTTGCCCAGGCTGGAGTGCAGCGGCACGCTCACAGGCACCTCAGCCTCGACCTGCTGGGCTCCGGCAAGCCTTTCACCTCAGCCTTCCAAGTAGCTGAAACTACAGGTGCGCACTACCATGCCCGGGTAATTTTTTGATTTATTGTAGAGATGAGGTCTTGCCAAGTTGCCCGGGTTGGTCTCGAACCCGTGGGCTCAGGCAATCCACTTGTGTTGGCCTCCCAAAGTGCTGGGACTACAGGCTGAGTGACCGAACCCGGCACCAGCTGAGGCTGAGGTAGGAGAACTACCTGAGTCCAGGAGTTCAAGGCTGCGGTGAAACTGTGATTATTCCACTGCACTCCAGCCTGGGTGAAAGAGTGAGACTCTGACTCAAAAAATAAAAAATAAAAATATAGGCCAGGCACAACGTCTTATGCGTTTAGTCCCAACACTTTAAGAGGCCAAGGTGAGAGGACTGCCGGAGGACTGGCTGTGGAGGGAAGGAATGCTTGGACAAGCCCTTGGGGTGGGGATGAGACCCCCCCCCCAACAGGCATTTGGAGTAAGGACAGGGGGCACCAGTCTGCCTTCTGAAGGGAGAGGGTTAGTTAACCTCAGGGCTTTGTTTTCCTAAGCAGAGGCGAGAAGTGACCGCTCCAATAGGGCCTGCACAGCCACTCCTGTTCCAAGAATCCCCGTTGCTCTGGACAAACGTCTGAAGAACTTTCTCTTGAGGGAGCACCAAGTGATTAGACTGACGGAGCTCTCCCTGCCCCTCATGCTGCTAAGTTCTGGGCCTTGGACGAAGCCTTGGAAGCAGACGCAGGCCTCAGGCAGGCCCCTCCCCTGTTGGGGTCTCAGTTTTCTCAAATGTAACACAACACCGAGACCAGGCAGGCCAGTAGGGTCCAGCACCCGACTTTCTGCATCTGAGACTTGCCTCTCCTGGCTGTCCATCCTCACCCCAGGCCACTGCTGGCCACAAGCCCTCCAAGAGACTCACTTTCAGCCAGCCAACGTAGAAAAAGAACTGCAGGAACGTGAAGAGGGGCACCATGAGGTCCAGCTCGTGGCCAGGGTAGGCCTTGGCTGGGTTCAGAAACTGCCGCCCCACCAGGCAGGTCAGGAAAAAGCTGTACACGGCCACAGTCACCACCTGGTGGAAGGAGGAGGGAGCAGCAGTGAAAAGATAGGCCGGGGCGGAAATCAGAAAGCCTCCCGTGCACCACCCCCTCCCCCCCACAACCCCACC
>NW_007253243.1:278179-281115 GCF_000164805.1 Carlito syrichta
TCTGTCACACTGATGTCACTTTGGGTCTCTGTTATCTCCTCTTTAAAATGGGGTGATCTGCCAGGCGTGGGAGCTCATACCGGTCATCCCAGCACTTTGGGAGGCCGAGGCAAGACGATTGCCTGAGTCCAGAGGTTCGAGACCAGCCTGGACAACATGGTGAGACCTTGTCTCTGCAATAAATCAAAAAATTAGCTGGGCGTGGTGCCACATGCCTGTAGTTCTGACTACTTGGAAGGCTGAGGCGGAAGGATCGCCTGAGCCCAGCAGGTCGAGGCTGTGGTGTCCGGGAGCGTGCCACTGCACTCCAGTCTGGGCGACAGAGTGAGACTCCAACTCAAAAATAAATAAAATAAATAAATATAAGGGTAATCGCTGGGTGCAGTGGATCATGCTTATAATCCCAGAACTTTGGGAGGCCGGGGCAGGAGGATTGACTGAGCCTAGGAGTTGGAGACCAGCCTGGGCAACATAACAAGACCTCACCTCCACAAAAAAATAAATAAATAAATAAATAGGATGGGCACGGTGGCTCAAGCCTGTAATCCCAGCACTTCAGGAGGCCGAGGCAAGAGGATTGCCTGAGCCCACAGTTTGAGACCAGCCCGGGCAACTGGGCGAGACCTCATTTCTACAATAAAAAAAAAATTTAGGTGGGCGTAGTAGGGCGGGTCTATAGTTCCAGCCACTTGGAAGGCTGAGGCGGAAGGATCACTGGAGCCCAGCAGGTTGACGCTGAGGTGGCCGTGAGTATGCCACTGCACTCCAGCCTGGGTGACGGAGTGAGACTCCAACTTAAAAAAAATAAAATAGCCTGACGTGGTGGCACATGCTTGTAGTCCCAGTTACTGAGGAGACAGAGGCAGAAGGATCACCTGAGTCAGGAGATTGAGGCTGCAGTGAGCCATGATCATGCCACTGCACTCCAGCCTGGGCGACAGAACAAGGCCTCGACTCAAAAAAATAAGAATAATAAATGATAAAAATAAAATAAAATGGGTCACTCACACACTGCCTTACACTGAACCAGGCAGGAGCCTGGACTCTTAGAACCTGGCACTTCAAAGTTCAGACCTAGCTTCCAATTCCAGACCCAACCCCCAGGGTGAGCGTTTTACTCAGCCTCTAGGTGAGCTCTTTCTGTCACAGGCCGCTCCCTGGGTTTTTCTAGCCTCAGTTTCCCATAGGGGCAGCCTTACCGGCCTAGTCCTCACCTGTGTGTACACTAGTGGGATACTGATCCAGTCATAGGCATACAGTTGTCCACACTGAGTACGCAAGGTGTTCATTTCCTGCGGGTCAGGAGGAAGGAGTGTTCCGAACAACGCCTGCTCTCCCAGGAACACCCCCAACTCTTCTCCAGCAACGAGGGTCCAGTTCATGGTCTAGCCCTAGCCGTGTGGTCAGGGGCAGCTCACCAAACCTCTCTATGCCTCAGCCCCCTCATCTGTCAAAAAGATACCAGGATTTCGCAGCCTCACTAGAGAGGAGAGACGGGAGGAGCATTTGAGGAGGGATCACCTTGGACTGCAGAATCCTGCCGGAAAATATCCTACAACCTCACCACAGGCTGTGTGTGGGAAGATGACCACCCTCCCCGGGGGCTCAAGTCTTCTCTTTGTAGGAAACCTTGTTTCATCTGGGCCACAACTCTTCCCACTCGGCAGCAGCCCTCTGTATGGTGGGCTCACGTTCATCAGACTCTGGAGTAGAATGGGGTCCCGGATTCGACCTCCAAGCCAGGCCTTCATGGACAGGTTGGCAAACCACACCCAGGGCACCCAGAACATGTTGTGTGGTAAGCTCAGCTTCTCTAGCTGCTTGTGTTCCGCGGGGGTCATAAAGCCTGCAGAGCAGAATGAACAGGGTGGGGGGAGAACCTGCAGAAAGGGTGGTTGGCACCAGGGACCAGGCCAGGCTCTGCCAAGCCCACAGGGGCCTCGGAGCTCCTCTACCATCCTCTTTCTTTCAACAGAAAATTACTGAGAGCCGGGTGCGGTGGCTCACGCCTGTAACCCCAGCACATTGGGAAGCAGAAGTTGAGAAGTGCCTGAGCCCAGGGATTTGAGACCAGCTTGGGCAACTTGGCGAGACCTCCTCTCTACAATAAATAAAAAACATTAGCCGGGCATGGTCACGTGCCTGTAGTTCCAGCTACTTTGAAGGCTGAGGTGGAAGGATTGCCGGAGCCCAGCAGGTCAAGATAGGTAGGCAGCCATGAGCATGCCACTAGGTAGCCGTGAGCGTGCCACTGCACTCCAGCTTGGGTGACAAAAAGAAACTCCTACTAAAAAAAAAAAAAAAAAAACAATTGCCGAGTGCGGTGGCTCACGCCTGTAATTCTAACACTTTGGGAGGCTGAAGTGAGACATTGTCTGAGCTCGGGGGTTCGAGATCAATCTTGGCAACATGGGGAGACCTCGTCTCTACAATGAATAAATAAAAAATTAGGTGGGCGTGGTGGTACGCCTGTAGTTCCAGCTACTTGGAAGACTGAGGCAGAAGGATAGCTGCAATGGAGGCTCGTGTGACACTGCACTCCAGCCTGGGTGACAGAGTGGGACTCCGACTCAAAAAAAAAATTACTGAACACCTACTATGTGCTGCTCTGGGCTGAGCACTTTGGGAGGAATCTGTCATTGACCAGAACCAGGTCAGGCAAGATCCAGGGAGGCCAGAGGCGGACGCTGAAGCCTCCAGGCTGGAAACTGGGGATCAGGAAGGGCAAGGGCTGAAGGCGGACCCTAGTACCTTGCCAGTTCTCAACGCACCAGCCACCCTTCCCTTATTCCTCGAGGGCCCTGAGCCCCGCCTCACAGGCCTATTCTCAGAGATTCCGGACCTCGGCCCATCCTCGGGCATCTGGCTCCGCCCCGCCCAGTGCCGCCCCTCCCGGTGCCACCCAATCAGCGAGCCCAGGGACGCCGGCCCCACCC
>NW_007253243.1:281271-282873 GCF_000164805.1 Carlito syrichta
GACCGCGGTGCTGACGCTGCGCAGGATGAGCACGTTGCCCAGGTTGGCGTAGCGGATCAGCGTGCGCCGCCGCAGCCGGCCGTGCTCGTCCTGGCCCTCGACGAAGCCCGACACCAGGCACATGAGGCGGTCGGGCCATGGCAGGTTCTCGTACTGGCTCCACCAGCGGGTCACCACCAGGGTCACGTAGAAGCCTGGGCGGGAGGGGCGGGGATGCCAGCAGGCCCTGCCCAGCCCCCCCAGGAAGCTCGGAGCGGACGCAGGCAGGGCCTCGAGGGCTTTCTCTGCCAAGGGTTCCCCCGCCGATCGCAGAAGCCTGCCAGGCCCCCTCCCCACCCCACTAGGGGTTGGCGGGACCGTGATGTCAGCGCTTCCTGCAGGACGTCCAGCTCTCGCTGAAGTCTGCACATTTCCCTGAGCTACAGAGAGGCACCCACAGGCTCCGCACCTTCCTCCTCTCAGCGTGCCCCCCCCGCCCCGCTCCTGTGGTCCGCCCGGGGCCCGTCTGGAGTCTGGGCGGCCACAGCACCCAGGACAGCCGGAAAGGGAGCTCACCCAGCACGAAAGAAATGGGGATGAGCTGGATGTAGCTGTCGCAGTACAGAGTCAGCTTCTCAAACATCAGCTGCTGCTCTTCCGTGAGGGCCAGCCTGGGGGTGCGGGAGGAGTGGAGATGTGGGGACAAGGCAGGGGATGGCTGAGACTGTCCCCGGGTCCGGCAGAGCAGGAGGGGGGCTGTCTCACATCTTTCCCCAGGCCAGAGCTTCGCCTCCACTTTGGGAGGCCGAGGCGAGAGGATTACCGGAGGCCAGGGATTCGAGACCAGCCTGGGCAACTTGGTGGGACCTCGTCTCTACAGTTAACCAAAACAATTGGCTGGGTGTGGTGGCACGCGCCTGTAGTTCCAGCTACTCGGAAGGCTGAGGCGGAGGGATCGCTGGAGCCCAGCAGGTCAAGGCTGCGGTGGCTGTGAGCGTGCCTCTGCACTCCAGCCTGGGTGACAGAGTGAGACTCCAACTCAAATCAATACATAAATACATACATAAAAATAAATAAACAAGCCGGGCTCGGTGGCTCAGCCTGTAATCCCGCGCCTTTGGGAGGCTGAGGTGAGTGGATTGCCTGAGCCCCCAGGTTCGAGACCCGCCTGGGCAGCGAGACCTCATCTCTACAATAAATCAAAAAATCAGCCGGGCGTGGTAGCGCATGCCTGTAATTCCGGCTACTTGGAAGGCTGAGGCAGAAGGATCGCCGGAGCTCAGCAGGTCGAGGCTGCGGTGGCCGGGAGCGGCCACTGCACTCCAGTCTGGGCGACGGAGTGAGACTCCAACTCAAAAAATAAATAAATAAACAGAAAAACCAGCCTGGTATGTTGGCATGTGACTGTGGTCCCATTTACTCAGGAGGCTGAGGTGGAAGGATCACCTGAGATCAGGATGTCCAGGCTGCAGTAAACTGTGATCATGCCACTGCACTCCAGCTCAAGTGTCAGAGATCCTGACTCAAAAACAACAACAACAACAACAACAACAACAAAGACCAGTGTAAGCCGGGCTTGGTGGCTCAGCCTGTAATCCCGCGCCTTTGGGAGGCTGAGGTGAG
>NW_007253243.1:283398-284411 GCF_000164805.1 Carlito syrichta
CCCCGACTCAAAAAAAAAAAAAAAACCCAAGAATTTTATGTATTTGATATTTTACAATCCATTGTAGTCACATGTGCATTTTTCAATGTAAAATACTATTGTATGTTCTGTGATGGTCTCTGTCCTACATTTTGTTTAGATAAACACACTAATTAAAAAGATACATAGCCGGGTGTGGTGACTCAAGCCTATAATCCCAGCACTTTGGGAGGCAGAGGTAAGAGGATTGTCTGAACCCAGGGGTTCGAGACTAGCCTGGGCAACTTGGCAAGACCTTGTCTCTACAATAAATCAAAAAAATTAGCCGGGCGTGGTGATGCACGCCTGTAGTTCCAGCAACTTGGAAGGCTGAGGCGGAAGGATTACCTGAGTCCAACAGGTCGAGGTTGCGGTGGCGGTGAGTGTGCCACTGCACTTCAGCCTAGGTGAGAGTGAGACTGCTACTCAAAAAAAAAAGATATATACATAGCCGGGTGCAGTGGCTCACACGTGTAATCCCATCACTGGGAGGTGCAGGCAAGAGGATTGCCTAAGCCCAAGGGTTTGAGACCAGTCTGGGCAACATGGTGAGATCTTGTCTCTACAATTTAAAAAAAAAAATAGCTGTGTGTGTTGGCACATGCTGTAGTTCCAGCTACTAGGAAGACTGAAGCAGAAGGATCACCTGAGCCCGACAGGTCGAGGCCGCGGTGATAGTGAGTATACCACTGCACTCCAACCTGGGTGACACAGTGAGACTCCGACTAAAAAAAACAAAAACAAAAACATACACACATACATTTTAAATGTTCCATGTGTGCCTGCAAGCCTGTGTAGGATCCTTGCAGCAGACTGGCTGAATGGGACCAGGTGAGTCCCGGATCCCAGGGCCCCTTCCCAGGCTGGAAGAAAGGGTGGCTGAGCCCCCCCCAGCCTGGGCTGAGAGACCCTCCCAGTGGGACTTTTTCCACTCCCTGGGGCCCCAGCCCCAACACCCTGCCCCCTTGTCCCAGCCCCCAGCCCCCAACACCCCA
>NW_007253243.1:284431-287107 GCF_000164805.1 Carlito syrichta
GGCCTGGTCAGGAGCTCAGCACAGCCTCCTAGCTCCCTGGTGCGCTGGCCCCCTCGCTGGCCAAGAGCCTCCTGGGAGCTCCGAGCCCCAGCCCTGCCCCATACCTGTAAATGAAGCGGATGGCATAGTAGCAGAGCAGGAAGATGAAGAACTCGCCGTACAGCAGCTTGTAGATGCTGCCTCGCCAGCACAGCAGCAGGCGGGAGAAGGAGCCCAGGCGGGCGTTGGCCACTTGGCTGGTGTAGGTGATGGTCATGACCAGGTGCTGGCCCGTGGCAGGTGGGCTTGGGTCCTGGTGGGCAGACAGGGAGGGACATGGCTAGGGGGCTGGTTGGCGTCTGGGTCTCCTGTGTGATCTTAAACCAGGACCCTTCCCTGCCCTGGGCCTTTCCTCTCCCGACACTGGGAAGTGTCTCCAAGCCTCCAAGCCACCCCCCCACCCCGCCCAGCTCAGGCTGCTTGCGGGAGCTGGGAACCCAAGAAAGTGCATCCAGAAGTTGCCCACAGCCTTGGCAGGGGAGACGTAGACAGGCCCACGTATTGGCACGTGCCTTTCGCTTTGTGGGGTGACAGTGGTACTGACAACAGTGGTACTGACAACAGCAACATGCACACCCTGAGCTCGGGTCCTCTGAGCCAAGCTGTGTTCTGAGCCCATCTTGCTCACTAGCTGCCCCCGCCCCCAGCCCTCTCAACTGCCCTAGAGTGAGAAGCGGGTAAATGGCCTGGTCAGCCCCGCCTGTCGCCATAAGCCCATTCCCAGAACAAAGCCTCGCTGGTGTTCAAGTCATGTTTACTGGGTAGTGACCCCAGGCCTTTCCACCTGCCAATCCTCCTGCCTGGGGGATGCTTTTTTTATTTTTGAGTAGGAGTCTTATGCTGTCACCCAGGCTGGAGGGAGATCTCGCCAAGTTGCTCAGGCTGGTCTCAAACCCCTGGACTCAGACATTCCTCTCACCTCCACCTCCCAAAGTTCTGGGATTACAGGTGTAAATCACCACGCCCGGCAGGGATGCTCTGCTTGAGATGACTGCATGGTTCACTCCCACTCCAGGTCACCTCCTTGGGATGTTCCCAACCATCCTACCTGAAACTAGTACCTCACTGCCACCAGCAACCTCTGTCTCCCCTCCTTGCCCGATTTGTCTAGACAGCACTTATCACTCCTGGAAATTAGGCAGGACATCTGCTTGTTTACTGCCTGTTTCCTGCTAGAATGGAGGCTCCCATTGTGTTCTCATAGGAGACACTCAATATAAATCTATTAGAGGCCAGGCTCATGCCTGTGATCCCAGCACTGTGGGAGACCGAGGTGAGAGGATTGCTTGAGCCAAGTTCAAGATCAGTCTAAGCAACGCAGCATGACCTCGTCTCTACAAACAAACACACAAAAAAATCAAAGAATTAGCCAGGTGTGGTGGCACACGGCTTTAGTCTCAGCTACTCTGGAGGCTGAGGCAGGAGGATTGCTTGAGCCCAGGAGTTAGAGGCTGCAACAGAATGACACCCCAACTTAAAAAAAATCTGACTGAGCACAGTGGCTCACGCCTGTAATCGCAGCAATTTGGGAGGCAGAGATGAGAGGATTGCCTGAGTGCAGTGTTCGAGACCAGCCTGGGCAACCTGACAAGACCTCGAATCTACGATAAATCAAAAAACTAGCTGGCCATGGTGGCATGTGCCTATAGTTTCAGCTACTTGGAAGGCTGAGGCAGAAGGATTGCCTGAGCCCAGCAGGTGGAAGCTGCGGTGGCCGGGAGCGTGCCACTGCACTCTTCCTGCCTGGGTAAAAGTAAGACTCCGACTCAAAAAAACAAACAAACTATTGGAGCAGTGATGGATCCCCTCCCCGCAACTGCAACCAGCTTGTTATCGCTTCAGGGGCTTTGCCCAGACGTACAGGTGCCCACATACTTGCCCATGTACTGCCTGTGTGTGCACATCACACAAACATAGGCAAAGACGGTTGCCCACCCCCAAAGGCCCACAGAGCCCCAGCCCCGTCCGTCTGGGGCCCCGTCCTACTCACGGGTGGGGTTCCAGGCTGGTCCAGCAATCCCACAAAAGGCCTGGCCCCGAGCTGGTGGGACTCTCCAAGACCCTGTGGCCAGTGCCCCTGTCCACACTTAGAGGCTGGCACTGCCCATGCGTGTGCTGAGCCGTCACTTGACTCCCTAAGCCAGGACATCCACAATGGAGCCCTTGTCTCGGTCCTCCCTGGTAATCTGCTCGCAAGGAGCAGTCAACATAGCCTGGCCAGGGCCCCTCTAATTCCTTCCCGGGGGGGGCCCTGGGCTGAGACTGGGGCTGGAATTTAGGGCAACACCCACCCCACCATGGCCATAAAGTCCAGACACTGAGGGATCTGCCCTGCCAGTGTTTGGACCCCTGAGGTCTGAGGGTACAGCTGGGGGGGGGGGAGGAACTAATTTACACTCACCAACTGTGTAAAAGTGTTCCCTTTTTGCCACATCCTCTCCAGCAACTGTTATTTTTTGAGTTATTGATGATGGCCATTCTGACTGGAATTAGGTGGTAGGTGGTATCTCAGTGTAGCTTTAATTTGCATATCTTTGACGACTAGTGAGGGTGAACATTTTTTCATTTATCTCTTGGCTGCTCATACATCTTCTTTTGAAAGCTGTTGTCATAGACAAAAAATATTTAAAACCATTT
>NW_007253243.1:287127-291345 GCF_000164805.1 Carlito syrichta
GGGGGGGGGGGTAGGAGGGGAGCGGGGGTGCTGAACTCAACACCTGTTTCAGGAGCTACCCAGGAAGCTCTCCCTGGGGGCTGTGGAGAGAATGACTCCCGGGCTGCAGTCAGAAGTCCTGGCTTCTGGTCCCAGCTTCGCCACCTGTGTGTGCTGACCCTGGATGGGTCTCTGTTCCTCTCTTGGCCTCAGTGTCCCTGTCGGAAACAGGATGGTGATGCTTTGGAATTTCATCCTCAGTTAAGAGTGACAGCCTCCTGCAATACTGGTGAGGAGCTCTGATTGGCTGCTGGTGACATCATAGGTTATTCAGGCCGCGATTGGTTGGCAGGGCCTGTGACTAAGCTGCTTTAGAACCCTGGAAGAAGAGGGCAAGTCCTGGTGGGAGGTGGCAGGGCAACCCTGGGTTCGTGCTGCTAGCTGCTAGCCAGCTGGTATGGACTGGGGGCAGGTGCCCAGAGCTCCCAGGACAGAGCTGGTTCTAATCTCAGTCACGGATTCAGTCGATCTGAAGACGTCAATCCATACCCAAGGGCTGCAGGAGGGATGGGTGTCTGCTCACACGCTCATCTAGTATTGTTAGGTGAAGGGAGAGGGGATGGTTCTTGGACTTTAGTTGGCCCTAGGAATCGCCCAGCCAGCCAGGCGTAGTGGCTCACACCTGTAATCCCAGAACTTTGGGAGGCTGAGGCAAGAGGATTACCTGAGTCCACAGGTTTGAGACCAGTCAGGACAACATGGTGAGACCTCGTCTCCACAATAAATCAAAAAATTAGCCAGGCATGCATGATGGCGCACGCCTGTGGTTCCGGCTACTTAGAAGGATGAGGCAGAAGGATCACCCAAGCCCAGCAGACAGAGGCTGCAGTGGCCGTGAGTGTGCTACTGCACTCCAGCCTGGGTGACAGAGTGAGATTCCTACTCAAAAACAAAAGAACCAAACTTGGCAAGACCTACAATAAATTAAAAAAAAATTTAGCCGGGCGTGGTGGTGTGGACCTGTAGTTCCAGCTACATGGCAGGTTGAGGTGGAAGGATTGCCTGAGTCCAGCAGGTCGATGCTGGGTAGTTATGAGCGTGCCACCACACTTCAGCCTGGGTGGCAGAGTGAGACTCTGACTCAAAAAAAAAAAAAACAAAAAAAAACAACAAGAAAAAGAGAAACACAACACGCAGCTTCTCAACCTCTTTCTCCAGAGTCTAATTCTGTGTCACTGCATTTTTTATCAAGTACTGCAGAGGATTATGGTGTCAGTGGACTTGGGAGCACATATTCCAGAAGCCCTGATTTATGATGTGACCCTGAGTCTTAAATAAGTCTATTTCCCCTCCCTGACATACCTTCTAAGTGTTAACAATGCTGAGATTGCAGGTGAATTTTTTTTTTGCAGGTGAATTTTGTACGCACCACTTTGCCTTGATAATTATCTACCTGGAATAAAATTTTTTTTAAAAAACCGATTTCACAGTGACCTTGGGTACTTTTCTAATCATAGCAAACAATACAACCATTGTGACGATGAGAGTCTCTTCAGGGGCCAGACACAGCCTCATAGGAGTATCTGCTGCCTCCCCCACTCCCATCTCTATCCTGAACTGAAACAGAGAAAAAAGTGAGTTCCCTTGAGCCTCATTCTCCTCATCTGTGAAATGGGACACCTGCCTCAGAGTCAGGTGAGGAGGAGGGATGGGAAACAAGCTAGTCAACTCCCTAAACCAGTTGTTCTCTTGCCTGGCTGGCCCAGTGGCTTTTCCTAGCACAAACCACCGGTGGTGCCTGTGCCCACTGCTACAGATTCCGATTCAGTTGGTCTGGATGGGCCTCAGGGTGCTGGTATTTTGCAAGCTCTCCAGGTAATTCTGATTTCACAGCCTGGTCGGAGAATCACCCCTGTGAGGAATTCGTTCTCCACCTCCTGCTCCTCTTCCTTGCCAGAACATACTGACACTCAGGAGAGAGCTTTTCCCTTAGCAGAAGAAATATATATATATATTTATTCTTTTTTTGTAGAGGCGTCTCACTATGTTGCCCAGGCTAGTCTCAACTCCTGGCCTCAGGCAATCCTCCCACCCTGGCCTCCCAAAGTGCTAGGATTACAGGCAGGAGCCACTGCACCTGGCTAAATATATACTTTTTTTTTTTTAATTTTTTTTTTTGAGTTGGAGTCTCACTCTATCACCCAGACTGGAGTGCAGTGGCCGCTCCCGGCCACCGCAGCCTCGACCTGCTGGGCTCCGGCGATCCTTCCGCCTCAGCCTTCCAAGTAGCTGGAACTACAGGCGCGTGCTACCACGCTTGCCTAATTTTTTTATTTACTGTAGAGATGAGGGTTCGCCAAGTTGCCAGGGCGGGTCTCGAACCCGCGGGCTCAGGCAATCCACTCGCCTCGGCCTCCCAAAGCGCTGGGATTGACAGGCTGAGCCACCGAGCCTGGCCTGAATATATACATTAATTAAAGTTAAAGCACAAGCCTGGTGATGTTTATTCTGTACTAGTTGAAGGAATGTGTGACAATCCTACCTTTGCAAGGTGGGTTCCTGCCTCCCCTGTGGTGACCACGAGAGGGCGGCCTTGGCCAGCCTGCTTGGGCCCAAATCCTCAGCCAGACGGGTCAGGGTCAAGGTAGTTTCTGGAGTCGGCCTGGAAAGCTCCTTGGTCTCCCTGGCCGGCCCAGCAGCCCCAGGGCCGTGAGAGGGAACATGGAGACACCAGCATCCTTCTTGCCTTTTTCCTGAACCACAGGCACCTGGGCAATATCTCAGAAGTCCCACCAGGACCACCCGGCATCACTGCTTGGCCGCCCTTTCCCTCCCAGATGCCCCCTGAGCAGCTACTCCTGGCCCCACCGCAGAACTGGGACGTGCTTGCCGTGGGACCGTCCCACCGGGTCTTGGCATGAAAATCTCCCCAGCTAGCCAGGCATGGCTCGGGAACACAGCAAAGTCACGAGTGCTGACTGACCTGAGCCACGTCTGGACGGAGGGGCAGGAATTGACCCTTGCAAAGGTGGCACTCGACCCAGCTGGGGGCTCCCTCTTTCTGCTTTCCTTTCCACAAAGCAGTCATTCAACAAACCATTCTCATTCCCAAACCGACCTTCATCTGATTCCTGTCTCCAAGTATTCATAATCAAATAAAACCCAGGGAAACAAATAACTCTAAGACAGCATTGCAGGGTCTAAGGTTTGTGCCAAGTGCACAGAGGTCAGAAAACAAATTTTTTTTTTTTTTTTTGAGTTGGAGTCTCACTCGGTCGCCCAGATTGGAGTGCAGTGGCTGCTCCCGGCCACCGCAGCCTCACCTGCTGGGCCCCGGCGATCCTTCCACCTCAGCCTTCCGATTAGCCGGAATTACAGGCATGCGCTACCACAACCGGTTGGTTTTTTGATTAATTATAGAGATGAGGTCTTGCTACCCAGGCAGGTCTCCAACCCGCGGGCTCAGGCAATCCACTCACCTCAGCCTCCCAAAGGCACAGGATTACAGGATGAACCACCGAGCCCGGCACAAATTTTTTTTTGAGTCAGAGGCTCACTCTGTTGCCCACACCGCAGCCTCAACCTGCTGGACTCAGGCGATCCTTCCGCCTCAGCCTTCCAAGTATCTGGAACCACCACATCCCACTAATTTTTTGATTGATTGTAGAGAGGTCTTGCCAAGCTACCCAGGCTGGTCTCAAACCTCTGGACTCAGGTGATTCTCTCTCGCCTCAGTCGCTCAAAGTGCGGGGATTACAGGTGTGAGCCACCACACCCAGCTGAGATCAGGAAAATTTTTACAGAAAAAGGAGCATTTTAGATGGGTCTTGAAGCATAAGTAGGAGTTCACTGAGCTGAGAAGAATAAAAGAAGATTATATCATTATATGCCAGGGGAACAGCCCATGGAAAGTCACAGAGGTATTATGGAGGACAGTTCAATAAGGCATTCTTTACTTTTATTATTATTACTTTTGAGTCAGGGTCTCACTTTGTCACCCAGGCTGGAGGGCAGTGACATTATCACGGCTCACCACAACCTTGATCTTCTGAGCTCAGGCAATCCTTCCACCTCAGCCTCCCAAGTAGCTGGGATTATAGGCGTGTGCCACCACATCCAGCTAATTTTTTAATTTATGTAGTGATGAGGTCTTGCTATGTTGCCCAGGCTGGTCTCAAACTACTGGTCTCAGCCAGGCTGGTGGCTCAGCCTGTAATCCCGCACTTTGGGAGGCTGAGG
>NW_007253243.1:291461-303917 GCF_000164805.1 Carlito syrichta
GAGGCTGCGGTGGCCGGGAACGGCCATTGCACTCCAGTCTGGGCGACAGAGTGAGACTCCAGCTCAAAAAGAAACCCAAAAAACTCCTAGTCTCAAATTCTCTAATGATCCTCCTGACTCAGCCTCCCAAAGTGCTGGAATTACAGGCCTGAGCCACCTTGCCTGGCCATCAATATGGTTTTTGGTTTGTTTTTTTTTTTTTTGAGTTGGAGTCTCACTCTGTCACCCAGGCTGGAGTGCAGTGGCATGCTCCCGGCCACTGCAGCCTCGACCTGCTGGGCTCCAGCGAGCCTTCTGCCTCAGTCTTCCAAGTAGCCGGAACTATAGGCACGTGCCACCACACCTGGCTAATTTTTTGATTTATCCTAGAGATGAGGTCTCACCAAGTTGCCCCGGCTGGTCTCGAACCCGTGGGCTCAGGCAATCCTCTCACCTCCTCTCCCAAAGCACTGGGATTGTAGCTGTGAGCCACCACACATTCTTATCTGCATTTTTTCAGAGGAAGACACTGAAGCCCAAGGCCTTCCTTGTCCAAGGTCACATAGCTGTAAACTTGAGACTGGAATCTGGGTCTTCTGACTTTGAATCCTGTGCCCTTTCCACGACCCATTGTCAGCTCTACAGCAGAGGTCAGTTTCTGAGGGGCGGAGTCTTATCTGTTAGGGTAGTGGTCTCTGTGGAGGTTGAAGGGTGGTCCGAGGGATGGGGGGTGCACAGAGGAGACTTTGGCTGCAGTGGAGTCCACATGGCTGAACCCAACACTCCCCACCAGCAGAGAGCCATCTTGGGGACAGGCAGAGCAGAGCTGGGCGGATGGGTGGAGATTCCAGATGCAGACCTCTATGGCCTCCTCCCCTCGGGTCGCCATGGCAACAGCAGCATCACAGAGGGCCTGCCCCGGTGCCCTTCCCAGCCCTGCCTCAGCTGGGCAAGGACAAGAGGGACACAGCTCAGCTGAGGGCAGTGAGCAGAGGGCCCTGGGGTGGGTCAGCTGGCCTGGATGCTGCCTCCAGGCTCTATGTAGGGTGCCTGCCGGCCCACACCCCCTCTCCGGCCCATCAGAACAAACAGGGAGAGAGAAGGAGGGAGCTTGGCACAGCTGAAAAGGGAAGGAAAGAGCGTTGTCAGTCCGGGGCCCAGAAACAAGACAGACGGCAGCACCTCCAAGGTCAGGCAGTGCTGGTCCCTAAGAGGCCAGGTAGACGCCACATTCGGAGACAGGAACACATGAGCTCCGGCCACTGCAGGAAGACGGCAGAATCCAGGGGAGGCAGGGAGAGGCCGGGGTACGCCAAGGCCCAGCCTCGTCCAGCCCAGGCCGACCAATGACCACAGACTAGCCCGGAGTAGGCCAGAGCTGGCCCAAGGTCACAGGGACGAGGATCCCCCACGGCCTTGGGGAGAACACCAGATCCCGAGCCACCCAGTCCCTCATGAACCCTGCCCCGCTGAGGCCAGCCAGGTGAGGATCCCATTCACATCCTCCAGCCGCCATCCGCCTGCTCAGAACCGGGGATAACAGGCAGGTGAGGAGGAGGGGGTGGGAAGGGGCCTCCAGGGTCAGGCTTCTCCCAGAAAACTGTTCTGGGCTTGGGACCACCTGTATGCCACCCCAGGTCCACTGCCAGTCAAGAGGCTAAATGTCCTCATCTCAAATGGGCGTGTCAAGTTGGACGGGATAGGAGAGAATGTTCCTGTGTTCTTACCCAGCTGCTCACTTTGCAGACAAAGAAACTGAGGCCTAGAGAAGGAAAATGACTTGCCTCAGTCACAAAGAGTGGAGTTGGAGCTGAGCAGTGAAAGTAGGCCACTTGTCAGCCAGGCATGTTGGCTGACACCCCCAATCCCAGCACTTTGGGGGGCAAAGGTGAGAGAACTGCCTGAGTCCAGGGGTTCAAGAACAACCTGGGTCACTTGGTGAGATCTCGTCATTACAATAAATCAAAAAATTGGCCAGGCGTGGTGGTGTGTAACTGTAGTCCCAACTACTACTTGGAAGGTTGAGGCGGAAGGATCGCCTGAGCCCAGCAGGTCGAGGCTGCGGTGGCCATAAGCATGCTTCTGTACTCCCACCTGGACAACATAGTAAGACTCCAACTCAAAAGAAAAAAAAAAAAAGAAAAAGAAAAAGAAGCAGGCCACTTGTCTAGGTCAGCACAACATCTCCCCACTGTTCTGGGAGGTCCCAGTGGTTCGGTGCTTAGCCCTGCATTGGGCACTGTGAGAGGGAAAGAAGACAAGAATCGATAGTTTCTCCACCTCTTGAGCACTTACACTAGTGCTTTTTCATTTCTGATGATGCCATTTCAGTACCATCAGACTGGGTGCGGTGGCTCATGCCTGTAAACCCAGCATTTGGGGAGACTGAAGGGAGAGGCTTGCTTGAGCCCAGGAGTTCGAGACCAGCCTGGGCAATATAGCGAGATTTCATCTCTACAACAAATAAAGAAATTAGCTGGGCACACTCCTGTAGTCCAGCTACTCGGGAGGCCGAGGTGGGAGGATCCCTTGAGCCCAGGAGTTTGAGGCTGCAGTGAGCTAGGATCACACTACTGTACTCCAGCCTGAGTGAAATTAATGAGACCCTGTTACTTTCTAAATTTCTAAAAAAAAAAAGAAAGAAAAGAGAGAAAGAGAGAGAGAGAAGAAGGAAGGGAAAGAGGGAAGGAAGGAAGGAAGAGATGACATTATCTAATCATTATTAACAACCTCCTAGGGACCAGGAAGAGCTATCCCTCTGTTTTTGTTTTGTTTTGTTTTGTTTGTTTTTGTTTTTTTTGAGTTGGAGTTTCACTCTGTCGCCCAGACTGGAGTGCAGTGGCCGCTCCCGGCCACTGCGGCCTCGACCCGCTGGGCTCCGGCCCTCAGCCTTCCAAGTAACAGGAATTACAGGCGCGCGCTACCACACCTGGCTAATTTTTTGATTTTTTGTAGAGCTGAGATCTCGCTGCCCAGGCTGGTCTGGAACCCGCGGGCTCAGGCAATCCACTCACCTCAGCCTCCCAAAGGTGTGGGATTACAGGCTGAGCCACCGAGCCCGGCTAGAGTTATCCCTCTGTTACGGGTAGACAGATACTGGACAGGATGACACCAGGGCAGGCCAGATAAGGAGTAAGCCATGTGGGCAACTGTCTGTCCGGTCAATAGGACTACTAAGCAAGCTACTCTTAGTAGCCTTAACTGGCCTCAGATGCAGGTTGGCTGGGCCCCCACGGCTCGACCTCCCCACCCGGCTAGGGCTACCAGATTCAGCAAATAAAAATACTTGAGAATTTCAGATGAGCAGTGAGTACTTTTTTCAGGATAAATATGCCCTATGTTACAGAGGCTCCCGGGGGAGGGGTCTGGAAGCAGCAGCCTTTTCTCTGTGGGCCCCTCAGTTTTGGGGATTTGCTCCATCCATCCATCCATCCATCCATTCCCTCTCGATGCTGACTTCTAGAACTCAGCTTCTTTTTTTGAGTTGGAGTCTCACTCTGTCGCCCAGGCTGGAGTGCAGTGGCACGCTCACGGCCACCGCAGCCTTGACCTGCTGGGCTCAGGCGATCCTTCCGCCTCCGCTTTCCAAGTAGCTGGAACTACAAGCATGCGCCACCACACCCAGTTAATTTTTTAATTTATTGTAGAGATGAGGTCTCACCAAGTTGCCCGGGCTGGTCTCGAACCCCTGAGCTCAGGCAATCCTCTCACCTTGGCCTCCCAAAGTGCTGGGATTATAGGCTTGAGCCACCACTCCTGGCTAGAACCCAGATTTAAAAAAATTTTTTTGTTCTGAATCGGAGTCTCACTCCATCCCCCAGGCTGGAGTGCAGCAGCACGTTCACGGTCACCGCAGCCTTGACCTGCTGGGCTCAGGTGATCCTTCCGCCTCAGCCTTCCAAGTAGCTGGAACTACAGGTGTGTGCCATCCTGCCCGGCTAATTTTTCTTGATTTATTGTAGAGGTGAGGTCTTGCCAAGTTGCCCAGGCTGGTCTTGAATCCCTGGGCTCAGGCAATCCTCTCACCTTGGCCTCCCAAAATGCTGGGGTTACAGGCGTGAGCCACCACACCCGGCTAAACTCAGCTTCTTAAACTAAGGCCTGGGGAGGCCATTTGGAAGCTTGTTGGAAATGTAGACTCTCAGGTCCCACCCTAGACCTACCCACTCAATCAGAATCTGCATTTGTTCTTTCTTTCTTTTTTGAGCCAGGGTCTCCCCCTGTTGCTCAGGCTGGAGTGCAATGGCCGTGATCATGGCTTACCACAGCCTGGACCTCCTGGGCTCAGGCGATCCTCCTGCTTCAGCCTCCTGAGTAGCTGGGGACTACAGGCACGCACCATGACACCCAGTTAATTTTCTTTTTCTTTCTTTCTTTTTTTTCTTTTCTTTTTTTTGGTAGAGACAAGATCTTACTATGTTGCCTAAGTCAGTCTCAAACTCCTAGACTCAAGCAACCCTCCTGCCTCAGCCTCCCAAAATGCTGGAATTACAGGTGTAAGCCACCACTCCCAGCTACACCTTACCCATTTCTGCCAAAAAGACAGTTGGAATTTTGATAGGGATTATAGGGATTACACTGAGTCTGGAGATAACTTTACAATTTTTGCAATATCAAGTCATCCCTATCAGGGGTCCCCAAACCCCAAGCCCCAGACCACAGACACGTACCGGTTAGGAACCAAGTCACACAGCTGGAGGTGAGCGGCAGACGAGCAAGCAAAGCTTCATCTGTATTTACAGCTACTCCCCACTGCTCACATTGCCACCTGAACTCCTTCTTCTGTCAGATCAGCGGCGGCATTAGATTCTCATAGGAGCACGAACCTCATCGTGAACTGCACAACCTAGAGGTTGTGCAACCAGAGGTTGCACGCTCCTTATGAGAATCAAATGCCTGATGGTCTCAGGTGGAGCTGAGGCAGTAATGCTAGTGCTGGGAAATGGCTGCAAAGACAGGTTAACACAAGCAGTGAGGTTTGACTGCACAGAGACCGCCATACATCAATTGCTTACAGACTCATATCAAAGCCCCATCAGTATCCGTGGGTGGCAAGTGAGTTGATATTCTTCCATTGTACAGCTGCACCCTTGGCAGACTTTAAGTCAGAATCCAACACTTATTTAGTCTGCAAATGGTCCACCCATTATTTTAGTTACTGCTAATGTCCGTGCCTTTTTTTTATGGTGCGTTGTATAATTATTTCATGATATATTACAATGTAATAATAACAGAAATAAAGAGTACAATAAATGTTATGCACTTGAACCATCCTGAAACCATCACCCTCTCCCTGGTCCTTGGAAAAATTGTCTTCTGTGAAACTGGTCCCTGATGCCAGTTTGGAGACCGCTATTGGGGACTGTTGTTCCAGTCCATGAACATGGGATATCTTTTTGTTTATTTAGATCTTTTAATTTTTTTTTAGTTTTTTAGTATCTCAGACTGGAGTACAGTGGCACTCTCGTGGACACTGCAGCCTCAGCCCACTAGGCTCAGGCAGTCCTTCCATCTCAGGCTTCCAAGTAGCTGGAACCAACAGGCATGCGCCACCATACCCAGCTAATATTTTTGATTTATTGTAGAGATGAGGTCTCACCAAGTTGCCCAGGCTGGTCTCAAACTCATGGGCTCAGACAATCCTCTTGCCTCTACTTCCCAAAGTGCTGGGATTACAGGTGTGAGCCACCATGCCCAGCAGGTTTTTAACTTTTTATTTGACAGTGTTTTGTAATTTCCTGTGTATAAGTCTTGTGCTTTCCTGGTTAAAAATATTCCCAGGTGGCTGGGTTCAGTGAGCATGCCACTGCACTCTAGCCTGGGTAACAGAGTGAGACTCTGACTCAAAAAAACAAAAAAAGTCCCAGGTATTTTATTCTTTTTGATACTTTTGTAAATGAAATTCTTTTCGGTTACTTTTTTGATTTATTGTAGAGAAGAGGTCTCACCAAGTTGCCCAGGCGGATCTCGAACCCGAGGGATCAGGCAATCCACTCACCTCAGCCTCCCAAGGCACGGGATTACAGGCTGAGCCACCGAGCCTGGCGAAATTATTTTCTTAATTTCATTTTTAGACCATTCATTGCTAGTATATAGAAATAGAAATAATTTTTGTATGTTGATCTTGTATCCTGCAACTTAGCTAAATTCATTTACCAGTTATAATAGTTTTTGTGTGGGGTTGTTGTTGTTATTGTTTTTGAATAGAGGTCTCACTCTGTCACCCAGGCTGGTGTACAGTGGCACAATCACAGCTCACCTCAACCTCGACCACCTGGGCTCAGGCAATCCTTCTACCTCAGTCTCCCGAGTAACTGGGACACAGGCACGTGCCACCATACTCAGTTAATTTTTTTATTTTTCATAGCAATGAGGTTTCACTATGTCGCCCAGGCTGGTCTCAAACTCTTGGGCTCAAGCTATCCTACTGCCTTGGCCTCCCAAAGTGCTGGAATTATAGGCCTGAGCCATGAGCCACTGTACCTACCTTTTTTGTGTGAATGTTTTAGGTTTTTCTATATATAAGATTATGCCATCTGTGAATATAGTTTTTCCTCTTCCTTTCCAATTTAGTGCCTTTTATTTCTTTTTCTTGTGTATTTACCCTTGCTAAAACTTCCAGTAAAATGTTGAATAGAAGCCACAAGGCCAAACATCCTTATCTTGTTCCTGATAAGCTTGTTCCTTAGAAGGAAAGCTTTTAATCTTTCACCTTTAAGCATGATATTGACTGTGGGTTTTCCTAGATGCTGTTTGTCAGGTTGAAGGAGTTCCCTTCTATTTCCAGTTTTATAAATGTTTTTATCATGAAAGGGTGTTGGTGGGATCAAATTATTTTTCTGCATCAATTGAGATGATGTTGTGTTTGTTTCTTGCATTCTAAGACAGAGTATATTATAATAAGCTCTCTGTATTTGTGGTTTCAATCACAGATTCAACAGACCACAGATTGAAACTATTAAAAAAAATGAATGGTTGCCTCTGTACTGAAATACATAAAGATTTTGTTCTTGTCATTATTTCCTAAACAATACAAGATAACAGCTATTTACACAGAATTTTCATTATATTAGGTATTGTAAGTCTTCTAGAGATGAGTTATATACGTAGCTTATATGCCAATATTATACTTTTATTTATTATTTTAGAGATGGGCCGAGCACGGTGGCTCAGACCTGTAATCCCAGCACTTTGAAAGGCGAAGGTGAAAGGATTGCCTGAGCCTAGGGATTTGAGACCAGCCTGGGCAATTGGCGAGACCTCATGTCTATAGTAAATTAAAAAATTAGCTGGGCATAGTGGTATGTGCCTGAGGTTCCAGCTACTTGGAAGGCTGAAGTATAAGGATTGCCCAAGCCCAGCAGGTCGAGGCTGTGATGAGCCATAATTGTGCCTACTGCACTTCAGCCTAGGGGACAGAGTGAGACTCTGACTCAAAAAAAAAAAAGAGAGAGAGATGGGGTCTCACTATGAGGCCCAGGCTGGCCTCAAACTCCTGCATTCAAGCAATCCTTCCACCTCAAGTTCCTGAGTAGCTGGGACTATAGGTGCACATCACTACACCTGGCTGACATCATTTAATTACAGGGGACTTCAGCATCTATGGATTCTGGTAAATGAGAGAGATCCTGGAACAAGTCTCACTCAGATACCAAGGAACAACTAACTGTACGTGGGTTGATTTTCTTTCTCTTTTTTCTTTTTTTTGAGTTGGAATCTTTTTTTTTTTGAGTTGGAGTCTCACTCTGTCGCCCAGACTAGAGTGCGGTGGCCGCTCTCGGCCACCGCAACCTCCTGCTGGGCTCCGGCGATCCTTCCACCTCAGCCTTCCAAATAGCTGGAACTACAGGCGCACGCTACCATGCCCGGCTCACTTTTGATTTATTGTAGAGATGAGGTCTTGCTGCCCAGGCGGGTCTTGAACCCGCGGGCTCAGGCAATCCACTCACCTCAGCCTCCCAAAGGCGCGGGATTACAGGCTGAGCCACCGAGCCCGGCTTTATTTATTTATTTATTTATTACAGAGATGAGGTCTCACCAAGTTGCCCAGGCAGGTCTCAAACCCGCGGGTTCAGGCAATCCACTCACCTCGGCCTCCCAAAGTGCTGGGATTACAGGCTGAGCCACCGAGCCCGGCCTCTCTGAGGATATTAATACCTCTTCCTGTTCCTCCTTTCCTCTTCTTTTTCCTTCTTCCTTCTTTCTTCTTTGTCTTGCAGTCTCTGTTTCCTGCAAGCTCTTTTTTTCTGTTTACTGGGTTGGTTTCTCTTATGTTAGAGTTTCTCCTTAGTTGTCTAATAATCCTTGGTGGTCTGCTTATTACTAAGAATGGGAGCTTAAAAGCTGGTGAGAAGCCTAAGCATGTCGACCTTGAGCTTCATAGTATGGTGTTCTAGATGGATACTTGTTGGGTAACACTAGTCTTAGGTCTCTCTTCTTGGGTTGGCCAGAGTCCCATAGAGGGACTATTTGAAGAGTAAAGGTCTGGCAACTACCATCTCACGGCCAAATGAGAAAAGAGGGTTGGGGGATCTCAGTCTTCAGCTGACATACAATCACTTCACCCTTTCTTAGTCAGCTACTGGCCCAAAGACCCTCTGTTTCGCCATCGCCAGAGAACGAAATCTCTAGTCTTTTTTTTTTTTTTTTAATCAAAGTCTCACTCTGTCGCCCAGGCTGGAGTGCAATGGCAACACTGCTCATGGCCACTGCAGCCTCAACCTGCAGGGCTCAGGCGATCCTTCTACCTCAGCCTCTCAAGTAGCTGGAACCATAGGCGTGCACCACCAAGCCCGGCTAATTTTTTTATTTATTTATTGTAGAGATGAGATCTCTCCAAGTTGCCGAGGTTGGTCTCGAACCCCTGGGCTCAGGCAATCCTCTCGCCTCTGGCTCCCAAAGTGCTGGGATTACAGGCGTGAGCCATCATGCCCTGCAAAATCTCTAGTTTTATACTAGACCTCGAAAGGAACTGTTGCCCAGTGCCATGCAGTGAGGGAGGGGCTCCAGAACTCTAATTGCCTCTCAGTTAGCTTTGATATAGCACGCCACGTTGTCACTTTTGCTACCAATGCCAGAAGCCTTTGTTGTTCCAGTTCTTCAAATTGTGCTTCCTGGATCTGCCCATCTTTGAGAGAAATTTGTTTTGTTTTGTTTTGTCTTTTGAGTTGGAGTCTCACTCTGTCACCCAGGCTGCAGTGCAGTGGCATATGGTCCCTGCAGCCTCAACCTGCTAGACTCAGGCAATTTTTCCACCTCAGCATTCCAAGTAGCTGGAACTATAGGCATGTGCCACCACGCCCAGCTAATTTTTCTTGATTTATTGTAGAGCCAAGGTCTTACCAAGTTGCCCAGGCTGGTCTCGAACCCCTGGGCTCAGGCAATCCTCTCACCTCGGTCTACCAAAGCACTGGCTTAACACTATCTTTTGAGTGATTGTCATATTTAAAATGTGCGTGCATTTTGTTGGCACCCCTGGTATATTAACAGTAATTTATTATATTATTTCAAAACGGCTATAAGAGATGATCTGGAATGTTCCCAACACAAAGAAATGTTAAATGTTTGAGGTGATGGAGATCCCCCAAACCCCGATTTGATCACTGCACATTGTATGCTTATATCACAATAACCCATGTACTCCATGAATATGTACAATCATGATAACCATAAAAATTAAAAATAAACTGGGCACGGTGGCTCACGCCTGTAATCCTAGCACTTTGGGAGGCCGAGGTGAGAGGATAGCCTGAGCCCACAGGTTTGAAATCAGCCTGGGCAACGTGGCGAGACCTCGTCTCTACAATAAATAAAAAAATTAGTCAGGCATGGTGACGTATGCCTATGGTTCCAGCCACTTGGAAGGCTGAGGTGGAAGGATTGCCTGAGTCCAGCAGGTCGAGGCTGCAGTGGCCATGAGCATGCCACTGCCCTCCAGGCTGAGTGACAGAGTGAGACTCCGGCGAAAAAGAAAAATAGAAACATGGCGACCATGGTTGAAGCAAACACAGGGTCAGATCATAGCTTAGCAAAGCAATGGTGGTGGGCTGCTCAAAGTGGAATCCCCTTGATGGGGGCAGGTTGATAAGGTGATTCGTTGGTGGTCTGCTCATCATGGTGGGCAGGTACACACAGGTACAGATGTCAGGCGACGGACAGCAGGCATATGGATGGGTTAGTCATGTGACAGTTGCCACATTGATGGGGTCTGTGTCATGATGGTCATGAAGGGCTGATTAGATTAACTTGTTTACAAAACAAGCTGGGGAGGGGTGCCTCTGGGAAAACAGTTCTGTCCTTGGCTAGTGAATTAGAGGGTAAATTAAAATGAACTGCTAGAAAAATACAACAAAGCAAAGCAATGTTAAAATGGCTGCTCATTGGGTACACTGATTCCATGTTATGTCCTTTCAGATAACCCTTTTTTTTTCGTTTTTGAGTCAGAGTCTTACTCTGTCACCCAGGCTGTATTGCAGTGGCACGCTCATGGCCACCGCAGCCTCAACCTGCTGGGCTCAGGTGATTCTTCACCTCAGCCTTCCAAGTAGCTGGAACTACAGGCATGCGCCACCAAAGTGCTGGAATTATAGGTGTGAGCCACTGCACCCAGCCTCATATAACCTTTCTATATTATATACAGGAGCTCACTTTCTGAAGTCCTGTAGCAGCTAAACCTGTTGTGTGTCTGCTGATTTTCACCCAATGGCTAGTATCCTTATATGCTGGTGATCTCTAACTGTGAGCTCACTGCTGGATATTACAATGGGAATCCTACAAACATAAATTTGGACACATTCCTCTGAAAAAGATTTGCACCTGCCTCTGCCTGGAGCCACGGGCTGCTGCTGACTTGGAACACGTCAGCTTTCTTTGAGGGCCCTAGCGCTATGTAGTTGCCCAAGGTTCAATTCATCAGCCTCCTCCTGCCCAAGCTCTCAGCCTCAGCTTTCCTGTGTAGTAAGGAAGTGACTTTTGGTAGACAAGGCCTAGACCTTGGTGGACAATGAGGCCTCAAAGAATCGTAGCCTCAGCAGGGCATGGTGACTCAGCCTGTTATCCCAGCACTTTGGGAGACTGAGGCGAGTGGATTGCCTGAGTCCATGGGTTTGAGACCAGCCCGGGCAACTTGGCAAGACCTCGTCTCTACAATACATCAAAAATTGGCCAGGCGTGCTAGCACGCACCTGTAGTTCAGGCTACTTGGAAGGCTGAGGCAGAAGGATTGCTAAAGCCCTGCAGGTCGATGCTGGGGTGACCTTGAGTGTGCCATTGCACTCCAGCCAGCCTGGGCAATGGAGGGAGATTCCCAACTCAAAAAAAAAAAAAAAAAAGGAATCTTAGCCACTCCTTTCAGGATATTCTTTTTCTGTAGCAGGGATTTTCCTCTCTCCTCCAACTCCTCCAGCTCTACCACATTACTAGGAGGAGAAATTCTCCAACCCATTCTACATGCGTCCATAGCAGCTATCTTTTTGACACATAAATCTGATCACGTCGCACGCTTTAGGAAACCCTTTGATGATTTCTTGTCCTTAAGTATGAGGTTTGGGCAGGGCAGGGTGGCTCACGCCCATAATCCTAGAAATTTAAGATGCCAAGGCAAGAGGATCACTTGAGCCCAGGAGTTTGAGACCAGTCTGGGCAACATTAGAGAGACCGCAACTCCACAAAAAATAAAAAATTAGCTGAGCTACTCAGGAGGCTAAGAAGGAAGGATTGCATTGCAGTTTTAACTCTGTTGCCCAGGGTGGAGTACAGTGGCACAATCAAGGGTGCAGTGAGCCATAATTGTGCCACTGTACTCCAGCCCGGACAACAGAGTTAAGACTGCAACTCAAATAAATAAATAATTAAATAGAATTTTGAACTCTGTACCTGGTATTCAAAGCCCCACATAATCTAGCCTCTGACTAGATTTTCGTCAGCCACATCTCTTTCTTTTTTTTTTTTTTTTGAGTCGCAGTCTCACTCTGTCACCCAGACTGGAGTGCAGTGACTGCTCCCGGCCACCGCAGCCTCGACCTGCTGGGCTCCGGTAATTCTTCCGCCTCAGCCTTCCAAGTAGCTGGAACTACAGGTGCGTGCTACCACAGCCAGCTAACGTTTGACTTATTGTAGATATGAGGGCTCACCAAGTTTCCCAGGCAGGTCTCGAACCCACGGGTTCAGGCAATCCAGCATCTCTTTCTTTTTATTTATTTATTTATTTATTTATTTATTTATTTGAGTTGGAGTCTCACTCTGTCACCCAGACTGGAGTGCAGTGGCCGCTCCCGGCCACCACAACCTCGACCTGCTGGGTTCCAGCGATCCTTCCACCTCAGCCTTCCGAGTAGCCGGAATTACAGGCATGCGCTAACACGCCCGGCTGATTTTTTGATTTATTGTAGAGATGAGGTCTCGCTGCCCAGGCGGGTCTCGAACCCGCGGGCTCAGGCAATCCACTTGCCTCAGCCTACTATTCTAGCACTTTTGGGA
>NW_007253243.1:303937-313968 GCF_000164805.1 Carlito syrichta
CCCCATCTCTGCTGTGACCCTTCCACCTCAGCCTTCCAAGTAGCTGGAACTACAGGCATGCACTACCACACCTGGCTATTTATTTATTTATTTATTTATTGTAGAGATGGGGGTCTCGCCAAGTTGCCCAGGCTGGTCTCGAACCCATGGGCTCAGGCAATCCTCTCACCTCAGCCTCTCAAAGTGCTAGAATAGTAGGCGTGAGCCACCGCGCCCAACCTTAATCTTTTATTTTTTGTAGAGATAGGATTTTGCTATGTTGCCCAGGCTGGTATCAAACTCTTGGCCTCAAGTGATCGTCTCACCTCTGCTTCCCAAAGCATTGGGATTACAAGTGTGATCAGCCCAGCCCCATCCTTTTCAATAGTTTCCCTTTCTACTCTCAAACTCTTGCCACAGGAAATTTTTTCAGACCCCAACCCTAGGTCTGTAGTTCCTGGATTTATTCCAGAGTGCCCTGTACCTCCCCCATCCTTGTATCTGTCACATAGCGCTGAAATTAGATGTATGAATCCCCCTACCCATAATCCCCTCCTAGACTGCATATTTCATGAATGCAGAAACACTGTCTTTTTCACTAACATACCATCAGTACCTGGCACAGGTGCTCATTAAATATTTGATGAATGAATGAACACCTCTACTGGGCTCCCAGCATCCTTCCTATTGATTTTTGTGAATTCTTTATATATTTAAGATGCTAACACATGGTCATTGTCTGCGAATATTTTCCCAAGGCTATCTACCTTTTAATTTTAATTTTTTTTTTTTTGGCAGGGGGTAGACATAGAGATGTTTTGCATTTGAATGTGAATAGATCTATTGATCTTTTCCTGTTAATATCTCTTTGAAAGCTTCTAAGTTTAGAAAGTCTTTCCCTGGCTAGATAGCTGATAAGTGTTCACTTCTATTTTTTTATGCACACAGTTGTCCATTTAATCTTCCCAAAGCGGGGCTCTGATCACTTCAGTCTCCTGCTCATAAATGTTTAACCATCTCCTTGCAGCCTTTAGAATGAAGTCCATCCAAATTCTTTTGCTTTTTTTGAGTCAGAGGCTCATTCTGTCACCCAGGCTGGAGTGCAGTGATACAGTCATGGCTCACCACAGCCTTGACCTCCTGGGCTCAGATGAGCTTCCTGCCTCGGCCTCCCGAGTAGCTGGCGATCTTCCCACCTTGGCCTCCCAAAGTGCTGGGATTACAGGCATGAGCTGCTGTGCCTCACCTAAAATCCAAATTCTCTCTCTTTTTTTTTTTGAGTTAGAGTCTCACTCTTGTCACCCAGGCTAAGTACAGTGGCACGCTCATGCCACTACAGCCCAACCTGCTGGGCTCCGGCGATCCTTCCGCCTCAGCCTTCCAGGTAGTCAGAACTATCGGCACACGCTACCATGCCCAGCTAATTTTTTTTGTTTTGATTTACTGTGGAAATGAGGTCTCACCATGTTGCGCAGGCTGGTCTCGAACCAGGCAATCCTCTCTCCTTGGCCTCCCAAAGTAAAACGCAAATTCTTTAACTCGCCTTCAAGGCTTTTCAGGATTCAACCTGAGGCTGTCTTTCCAGCATTTTCTTTCCTGTGCCCCGGTAATCTAACGCCCAAGCTCTGGGCAAAGTGAGGGATTTGCTTCTCTGGTCTGTGTCCTACTGTTCCCACTCCCAAGTCTTGCTCCTGCTGGTCCCTCTGCTTCAATGCCCATCTTCCATTCTATATAGATTTTAAAATCCTGTTTATTCAAAGTCTCAACTTACCCTTCCTCCTAAGAGGGTGAATTGTAGAGGAATGAGAAAACGCGTTTGAAAAGGATTAAAACTTCAAGTTCCTTGCTAACTGTTGGTCGAATCCTTTAAACTTTCTAAGTCTCAGCTTCCTCATCTTTAAAATGGGAACAGGTGGGGCACAGTGGCTCATACCCATAATCCCAGTATTTTGGTAGGCCAGGGCAGGAGAACTGCTTGAGACCAGGAGTTCAAGAGCAGCCTGGGCAATTTAGCAAGACCTCATCTCTACAAAAATTCAAAAAAATTATCTGGTGGGTGTGGTGGTATGCATATGTAGTCCCAGCTACACGGGAGGCTGAGGTGGGAGGATGGCTTTAGGAGTTTGAGGCTGTAGTGAGCTGTGATTGTGCCACCGCATTCCAGCCTGGGCGATAGAACAAGACTTCAATTCAAAAAACAAATACATAAAGCAAAATACAATGGAAGCAGAAAACAATGAAGGACCACACCGGGAGGTCGCAAGGGTGAATTGGGTCTGACATTGCAGGTAAAGATCCTAGCATGAGCCGGGCTTGGTGGCTCAGCCTGTAATCCCGCGCCTTTGGGAGGCTGAAGTGAGTGGATTGCCTGAGCCCGCAGGTTTGAGACCCTCCGGCAACTTGGTGAGACCTCATCTCTACAATAAATCAAAAAATTAGCTGGGTGTGGTAGCGCGCGCCTGTAGGTCCAGCTATTTGGAAGGCTGAGGCGGAAGGATCGCCGGAGCCCAGCGGGTCGAGGCTGTGGTGGCCGGGAGCGGCCACTACACTCCAGTCTGTGTGACAGAGTGAGACTCCAACTAAAAAAAACCAAAAAAACCCCAAAAAACCAAACCAAACAAACAAACAAAAAAGATCCTAGCATGGTCCCGCCCACCCCACATTCTGCCATCTTGGAAGGAGTCGGTAGCTGTCTGGGTGACTAGTCAAGTCTTCCCTGAAAGTTTCTGGTGGGTTCTCTAATTCCATCAGCTGCCTGGCCCTCCCTACTGAGGAGATGGGAGTGGGCAAACGGGTTTCACCTCTAGAAATCCAGTCGAGGGCCCCGGGCGCCTTGCTGGGACTCCCACCCCCAGCGGCGCCCACAGGAGTCCCCTCCCTCCTTTCTTCCTCATTTGAGCACCTATTGTTTTGGCGGGGTCGCTGGGAAATGTCCATCTCCAAAGGGGTCCACCAGCACCTCCCACCCTTCACCATCAGCACCCCGTGGTAAGGCGATGCATCAAGTGAGGTGACAACAATCCCATTTCAAGGTGGGTCAACTGAGGCTCAAACTAGCTTCTGTACAGTTTGGTCTAGAACTTGTGTGTTTTTGCAGCCAGAGAAGGGATTTGCTCAAGGGGTTTTGGGAGACCCGGGCAGCTGTGGTGGGGAACCGGGGAGCTCTAGCCCCAGAGCAGGACACACGGGCAGGGATCTTGGCTCTTGGATCCCTGTGCCTTGTCTGCAAGTCGGTCAGTGCCACACTCGCCAAGCCTGGTGTGTGTTTGCTTCGTGAACCTACTTGGTGAGTAGATTATTTTGCCTGTGTCCTCTGGAGAAGGAGGGAGGGTGACAACTGAGTAGCGGGGCATGTGTGTGTGTCTGCGGCTGAGGGTGAGGGTGAGGACTTCCCGGACGGCAAGGAGACCAAGCTTGGTGTCAGGAGCCCCTGCTTCCAGCCCAGCCCTGGCCCTAGCATGCTGCTTTGACCAGGCAAACACCTGCCCTTCCAGACCCCAACTGCCCTATCTGTGAAATGGAGGCGATGGGGGACGGAAGAGTCTGTCCTGAGATCTCAGCATTCTCAAAGTGCAGTCCTGGGCCGAGCTCTGCCTGCGCCCGGACTGTCCCCAGGGTCTGACTTCACCAGGTTGGCCTGACCCGATCTCTGACACCATCCGGCTGGCCCCACTCCCTCTGTCCTGCCCTTCCCAGAGGAGCCTGGGCCTGGGCTTGGCCAGGCCTGCAGAGAGGGCAGGGGGCCTCCAGGCCCACGTTCAACCACTCGAGTCGCTTTCCTGCTCCTCGGAACTGCAGCCAGCATCCTCACTTCCCGCCCTCTTGAAATCTGAGCTCGGGGATCCAGGCAGGACTCTGCAGCAAAACATTCCATCCAGTTGTCCAAATACTCTGCACAGCTGGCGGAGGGCGGGGTGGCCGGAGCCGTCGGGAGCCCTGGGGCTGTGGCTTTCCTGGACCCGGGGGAGTCTTCCCTCCGGGGGCCAAGCGTGCACACACACCGTCCTGGGGCCTCCCCCAGGCCCCCCTGCCGAGTGCCCAGCCCCTGGCTGGGGAGATCCAGCCACCTCAAAGGCTGCCTGGCCAGGTGTGCTCTGCTGCCTTGCTCCTGCCTGTCCGATGGTGGCGGCGCAGGCAGCGGACAGGAGGGTGGCGCCCTCGTGAGCCTCTCCTCGTGACTGGGCTGGGATCGCGGCAGCAGGGGGAGGGCAGGCAGCAATGACGCCGAGATAGCGAGCAGGGAGGTGACTTCGTGCAGCTGCTTTGACTGACAAGCTGCCCAAGACCCGGCTGCCTCTTGGGCTACAACTCTCCATGCCTGGATGAGTCTCCGAGCCTCAGTTTCCTCATCCTCAAGAGGAGAGAGTCAGGCCTCTTCAGACTCTGATTTTTCTAAGAAGTCACAGTCAGAGACACGGCCCTCACAGCTCCAAACTGTGTCTAAACGTCCAGAAACGTAGTCCTTTTTTTTTTTTTTTACAGTCCCCAGCAACTCTGACTCAGTTTACCGCCCCCCCAGGGGCTGGTGGGGGCTGGGCAGGGAGAGACCATCTTCCAGATTCTTGGCCACCCGCCAGGCTGAGTCCCTCTCTGTCCTGCCCTGTCGGGGTGATGGGGAGACCTCCCCTTTTCACACATCCTGTTTTCCATTAATTGTTTCCAGGTGGGTACAGAGGTTGCCCGGCAGAGGAAGGTGGGGGCATGGGAGAATGCAGCAGAGGGATCAGGCAAGGAGCAAAAACAGGAAGGGGGTGGAAGCAGGCCATGGAAAATTCATTGCCAAGGAAGGGGAGCCGGCATCTGGTTTGCGTTAGGCAGAGAGAGCTGGATGCCTGAGGCCCGAGTGGGAGATATTGTTATCCGCTGGGCCTGGGCTGGGCGGGGTGCGGACCTCGCAGATTCTCTTCAGTCGGGACTCAGGAGCTGACAGGAGAGAAGGCGGAAGTCGAGGGAGAAGGAGACAGGCCTAAGCTGCGGCAGAAACTTCACTAATATCATCTTCTTTGATACACACTACTTCACAATGGAGCCATGTTCCCATTTCATAGACGAGAAAACGATCCCAGAGGCATTAAGTGACTTGCCCAAGGGGCTTTGGGACTGGTGCTACCAGGAAACAGCAGAACTAGGATTCGAATTCAGGCCCAATGAGACAGGGCAGCCCATTTGAGCTGGCCCACGGATGGATGGATCGAGGCCGACTGTGTCGAGCAAAGGGAGAAAGACTTAGTGATGGGGGTGGGCCAGCCTTTGCCCGTAGGGTTACTCCATCCTAGAAGAGTCATGACCAGGGTCTGAGGGCTCCAGCTACAGGGGAAGAAAGCAGCTCACAGGGAAAGGCTTCCTGGAGGAGAGTATATGAGCAAAAGAGAGATTTATCAGCAAGGGTGGGAAGGGGTGGAGGTCACAGACAGAGAGGATAGTGTGTGGAAAGGGGAGGTGTGGCTTATTTGGAGCAGGTCTGGGCAATGTGCCTTACAAGGTGAGAATCTTTTTTTTTTTTTTTTTGAGTCGGAGTCTCATTCTTGTCGCCCAGGCTGGAAAGCAGTGGCACACTGACGGCCACTGCAACCTCGACCTGCTGGGCTCAGGCGATCCTTCCGCCTCAGCCTTCCAAATAGCTGGAACTACAGGCACGCCCAGCTAATTTTTTGATTTACTGTAGAGATGAGATCTCCCCAAGTTGCCCAGGCTGGTCTCGAACCCAAGAGGTCAGTCAATCCTCTCACCTCGGCCTCCCGAAGTGCTGGGATTATAGGCGTGAGCCACCGTGCCCAGCCCAAGAATCCATTTTATAGTTGGAGAAACTGAGGCACAGAGAAGCTAACATGCCCAAAGGCTCAACCTGGAAGCAGGGTTGAACTCAGCCTGTTCGACTCCAGGCCTGTGTTTCCAGCTCCTACTCTGAGTTGTTCCTTGTTGATGGTGGTTAAAAATGGTTTGTTTTGGTTTTGTTTTTAGAGAAAGGGTCTTGCTCTGTGAGTGCACTGGTGTGATCCTAGCTCACTGCAGCCTCAACCTCCTGGGCTCAAGGGATCCTCCTGCCTCAGATTCCTGAATAGCTGGAACTACAGGTGCACACCACCACCTCTGGCTAATTTTTCTTTTTAGCTAAGAAAGATAAATTTATTAAAGAGAAAATACATTGTGAAAGACAGCAACAAGAATGTCTGCTGTCTGCTGCCACCTCTGGCTAATTTTTAAAATTTTTTGTAGAGGTGGGGTCTCGTTATGTTGCCCAGGCTGGGTTAAAAGTTTTAAGGGGGCTGGGCTTGGTGGCTCAGCCTGTCATCCCAGCACTTTGGGAGGCCAAGGTGAGTGGATTGCCTGAGCCCATGGGTTCGAGACCCACTGGGCAACTTGGCGAGACCTCGTCTCTACAATAAATCAAAAAGTAACTGGGCATGGTAGCGCGTTCCAGCTACTCGGACGGCTGAGATGGAAGGATTGCTGGAACCCAGAAGGTCTAGGCTGCGGTGGCCGGGAGCGTGCCACTGCACTCCAGCCTGGGCGACAGAGTGAGAATCCAATTAAAAAAAAAAAAAGTTTTAAGGGGATACTGAGGCCTGTGGCAGTTGGGGGAGGAGACCTGCTTAAGGCCACATAGCCAGCTATAGTGGGGCCAGGCTGGGCCCCAGCCTGGGAGAAGAGGGCAGAGGTGGCCCTCTCTGTGTGCCTGCTGGAGGCCTGTGGCCTCCCTGGAGGTGTCTCCCCTTCCCTGACCCAGAGCCTGGGAAGGGGGGCCAGTGTCTTCTGCTGGCTGAAGAGTCACGGGAGTTAATAATTACGGGCGAGGAGATAGAGGCCTGTCTGGGAGGCGGCTCCCTCCTGGATGGCTGCTCCTGGGAGATAGCAAAGGTTAGTGTGAGGCTCGGCCTGGGGGTGGGGAGCAAGCTCCAGCCATCTGCCCTCCTGGCAGCCTCTAGAGGGACCCACCGTCTGGTCCCCCAAGCATGGACGCCCCCGAGGAATCCGCCAGGTGCCCAGCCCGGGGGACGTGCCCAGTGTTCCTGGCCATGAGTTCAGGGACTGTCCGCTATGCCCCGTCAGGCCTGGACCCTGCACTTGAGGGGGACTTAGGAGAGGGGCCCTGGGGCCCAGGCAGGTAAGCTAGGGACCGGATTCCAGAGGGGAGGAGGAGCTGTGCCACTTTGCAGGGGCGTGGAGCTGGGCAGGGGTGTGGGGCTGGGCAGAGGCCTGAGAAATTGAGCTCAGGACAAGACACTGGCACAGAGCTATGAGGAATTTGGGGAGTCTCCAGTAAGTTTGTGCGGGATGGGGGGTGGGGGCCCGAGTGTCCTGTCCAGCTTGGTGGTTGTGTGGAGGTGGTGGAGACGGAAACCCTGAGCGGGCAAGACACTCGCCCTGGGTCACACGGTGAGCTGAAGGCAGACCTAAGTCCAGAATCAGGCCTGGGTCTTCCAGGCCAACTGTCTTCTCCTCCTCTGCCTTCTGCTACGGGTCTGTGGTCAGGGCTGCCAGGCTGGAGGTACAGATGGTGGGGGAGCTATGGCGGGGGCACAGCTTTTATTGTCCTTCACACACCCCCCCGCCGCTGGGTCAGGCACCTAGTAGGTGCTTAGTAACCTCTCGTCACCTGCACACAGCCGCAGTGTTGGGTGAGCCCTGGGGTTTCTGGGTGGTCTTTCTGGAAGGCTGGAGCAAGGGGGCTCAGCCCTACTATACCTGGCTATGTGATACCAGGCAGGTTCCTTTTCTTTTTTTAAATTTTGAGTCAGGGTCTCACTCTGTTGCCCAGGATGAAGTGCAGTGGCACAATCATGGCTCACCACAGCCTTGACCTCCTGGGCTCAGATGATCCTCCTGCCTCCCGGGTCTGGCTAATTTCTTTTTTCTTTTAAATTAATTAATTTATTATAAAGCCAGCTAATTTCTTAATTCTTTTGTAGAGATGAGGCCTCACCAAGTTGTCCAGGCTGGTCTCAAACTCCTGGGCTCAAGCAGTCCTCTTGGCTGGGTCTCCCAGAGTGCTGGGATTACAGGCATGAGGCTATTCCTGGCCTTTTTTTTTTTTTTTTTTAAGAACTTTTTTTTTTTTGAGTTGGAGTCTCATTGTCACCCAGGCTGAAATGCAGTGGCACGCTCATAGCCACCGCAGCCTCGACCTGCTGGGCTCAGGTGATCCTTCCACCTCAGCTGGAATTACAGGCACGCGCCACGCGCCACCACGCCCGGCTAATTTTGATTTATTGTAGAGATGAGGTCTCGCCAAGTTGCCCAGGCTGGACTCAAACCCCTGGACTCAAGTGATCTTCCTGCCTGGACCTCCCAAAGTGCTGGGGGATTAGAGGCATGAGCCACCATGCCTGACTATGTTTCCTTAATTTCTCTGAATCCATCCTTGTCTGCTGAGGAGCAGGGTTTGCTCTGTTGCTGTGAGGAGGCAGTGAGGCCTGGGAGTCCCTGGCAGTTGGGATGCACAGAAGACAGGATGTTTTGGGTTAGTCATTGGAGAGTTGATGCTTCCAGAGTGGTGAGCACATACTTGTTTTTCGGGGCCTGGTTCAAGGGCCTCCCAGTCCACCAGCCTTCCCACACTGATGACTCCTCCTCTGGGGCTATAGCCCTGGGCTGACCCTTCCTCCACCCTCTATCTCCCACTGGTCTCAGTTACCACTGCTTATCTCCTGCCTGGGCTTGTGAAGTCTTGGAGGGCAAGGGCCCTGCCCTGGGCTCTTTTCGTGTCATCTTCCCCTTCCCTAAACCGGGAACAAAACAAGGGCCAGGAGGGCAGCAGCTGCTCCAGACTTACTTGGTGGAGGATTCAAGTCCACAAGCATAATGTCAGTATCTGCTTTGGGTGGGCCAAACCCTGAGCTGGGCTGGAGTGGGTGGGGGAACACAGCTCCAAGAAGAAGCTGGTTCCTGCCCTCTGGAAGCCACGATCATGGAAACAACTCCCCTACACAGTGAAGGGCACAGGAGGCCTGGGTTGAATGCTTCTGGAAAGTTGCAAGGGCTGTCATGGAGGGCTGTCCAGGTTGTTCACGGCACAAAGTGCCAGCCTAGGGAGCGAGCAAACATGAAGTCCAACCTGGCCTCCACCCACCAAGTCCTGTACCTTGGTGGGAGCTGTGCCCACCTGGGGAAGGAGCACCGTTTTCTATTTTGACCCAAGACCCCATTCACCTGGTAAGGTGTGCCCTGGGCAAGCGGTGGCCCTGGAGCTGGAAGTCCAAGAGTATGTCCTATTTCTACCCCTCACCATACTGGAGCCCCAGAGAGGGCAAGGCCTGTGTCCCTGCAGTTTCCTTCTGCAGCTCCAGCCCTTGTACAACCCCTAGTTTGTGCTCGGTGAGGCAGTTGCGTGTGTGAATGAGTTGAGTGAATGAATGAAATGTGTTCCCAAAAGGAGATCTGACAAGCTCAAGCCTGGGGCCCCAGAGTCAGTGGGCCTGGAGGTGGGGGGAGTGCACTCAGAGCTCTGGTGGCATCTGGAAGGGAAAGTACCTCCCCCCATGCCCCAGTCTTCCCCCAGGCACAGGAGCCACGGTCCCTGGCAGGAGAGGTCCTGTTCTTGCTGGAGCCAGTTCACAGGTTGAAGTTGAGGCCAGTGGGCATTGGCTGGGCATAGATGGGACTGAGGGACAGATGGACCAGTGGTTTCCCAGAGGATGTGGGGCCAGACAGGTGTGTGTACGCCTGGGACGAGGGGGTATATTCTCCAGAGGGTAGATGGTGGGCCAAGGCAGGGTTGGGCAGTGCGTTTGGAGGCAGGAGGCTGCGGTGAGCAGAGGCCAATGGTGGATCACCCAGAGCAGAACTCAGAAAACTTGTTTTGGGGTCTGCCCTGCCCCCTTCCCAGCAGGCAGGACGTTGCACAGGAACAGGCACAAAGCAGGGAGAACAGGGAAGCAGCCCTGGGTCAGGGGGTGGGAGGGCGTCTTCCGGCCCTAAGCGACGGTCCTGGGAAGAATCAGAGCCCGGGAGCCATTGTGGGTTCTCGAGCAGGGCTGGCGTGAGGGCGGCTAGCGAGGCTGGCCGGCGGGAGAGTCTGAGCGCGGCGCCGTTTGCGGGATGCTGGAGACCGG
>NW_007253243.1:314233-324011 GCF_000164805.1 Carlito syrichta
AGGGGTGAGGGCCTCGGGGGTCTCTCCTGGGGTGGGGGGCCGTGAGGGGTGGGCGGCTGAGCGTCCCGGCGGGACAGCGCCGACGACTCCTCTCCACTCGGCTGGAGCGCAGGTGAGACGAGGCGGGGGTGGGGGACAGGATGTACACGTCAGAGTAAAATCGGGGGCGCACCAGAGGGGGGACCCCTCCGGGCCGGGCTGGCGGACTCTTGGAAGGCAGCGCAGCTGGGTCGGGGCGCCGGGGCTCTTCCAAGGTCGCTCCCAAGTTCGTGGCAGAGCCTCCTCGTGGGGCCCAGGGGGGCTCGGAGGTGTCGGGTGGGACCTCCCTGCAGCCTGGAGACTCAGTCCCGGGTTCGTGGCCCCGGCCCCGTATCTGTTCAGGCCACTGACTTTCAAGGTCAATTCCCGGGCGGTCCGATGTGGGACCCCTGTCTTGTGTGAGAGAAAGGTCAGGGTCCTTTGCAGGAGTGGGGCGAAGACTTCCTGTTCCCGTGGCCTGGAAGGACCAGGTCCTGGAGGAAACGTGGCTAAGGGCCGGGGGTGGGATGTGTTCCTGCAAAGATGGAGGGGCCCGAGGCCACTGGGGAGTGAGGGAAGTCCCTGGGGAGGTGGGCAGGCTGGGTCCCTGGACTCCATGGCACCCAGTGGAAGTTGAGATTCTAGGGGTGGGATGGGCGCCCATCCCCAGCACGGGGTGTTGAGAGTGGGCTCCTGGCAGGATTGAGGTGGGGAGAGGCTGCAGCCTCAACAGGAGAGTACTGAAGCAGCTCCGTGGTTTTGGGTTTTGGGGGCTGTTGCTTGGACCTTGTGCCCCCGGGGTGGAGGCAGGGCTCTGGGAGAAAGTGGTTGAGGGAGGCTTGAGGTGCGTAGAGAGGTCAGGGCAGCCCCTGACCTGGGGTGAAATGTGTTCGGGGTGCAGTCTGGGCTGCAGTCATGCAGGGTGGATCCGGGCAAAACACAGCCACTGAGTTGCTGTGTGATGTGGAGAGACTGACCTCCCTTCTCTGGGTTCGTGGGATAGGAGCAACCCCAGCCCAGAGAATGTCCCTTCCTGGGCGGCATCCAGACCAGGGCCAGACAAAGCTGGGAGCCACCGGTAGATAGCTGCTGGCTTCAAGGATCACCGAAGAGGCTTAAGGCCCCGGGCAAGGCCCCCAGGCCCCCCACCCGCACCCAACTCCCAGGATCCATCTGCCTAAACCAGGCTGACCCCACATGATCCTCAACATGGCTCACTTCCCGTATGGACCTCTGCATCCTTGGGGCCTAGCTGGGAGCTGAGCATACAGTAGGTGCTTCAAAATGCAGATGCAGGCTGGGTGTGATGGCTCAGCCTGTAATTCCAGCACTTTGTTAGGCCGAGGCAGGAGAATTGCTTGAGCCCAGGAGTTTAAGACAAGCCTGAACAACATAGCAAGATTTCATCTCTACAAATAAAATGAAATAAATGAGCTGGGTGTGGTGGGCACGTGCCTGCAGCCCCAGCTATTCTGGAGGCTGAGGCAGGAGGATTACTTGAGCCTAGGAATTCAAGTTACAGTGAGCTGTGGTCTCGTCCCTGCATTTCAGTCTGGGCAGCAGAGTGAGATCCCGACTCAAATTAAAACAAAAATAGGCCGGGCGTGGTGGCTCATGCCTATAATCCCAACACATTGGGAGGCTGAGGCGAGAGGATTGCCTGAGCCCACGGGTTCGAGACCTGCCTGGACAACTTGGCGAGACCTCATCTCTACAATAAATCAAAAAATGAACCGGGCATAGTGGTGCATGCCTGTAGTTCCAGCTACTTGGAAGGCTGAAGGATCACCTGAGCCCAGCAGATCGAGACTGCGGTGGCTGTGAGTGTGCCACTGCACTCCTCTAGCCTAGGTGACAGAGTGAGACTCCATCTCAAAAAAAATAAAAATAAAAACAAAAATAAATAGGGCGTGGCATGGTGGCTCACTCCTGTAATCCCAGCACTTTGGGAGGCTGAGGTGCAAGGATTGCTTGAGCCCAAGGAGTTCGAGATCAGCCTGGGCAACACAGCAAGACCTTATCTCTATATGCATTTAAAAAAAAAAAGTAAAAATAAAAATAAGTGCATTTGGAAGGGGGGCATGAGGAGCTGGGCACCTAGTGGGTGAGAGGCAGAGTTTTGTGGTTACCTCGAGCACTGCATTTCTATGGACATACCATTTGGATGTGGAGACAGGCTGGGGGCCAAGCCGCCAGCACCCATTGGGGGCCTATGAGCTCACCCAGGTCCCAGGAGCAGTTGGAGGGACCCTGCTTAGGGTCATACTTTCCCAGGTGGCTCTGGCTAGGCTGCTGTGTCCCCCAGGAACTCCTGACACCTCTGGTAGGTTTACAGTTGGGACCGTGGACCCTAGACTGGGAGGAGTCAGGGATTAGGAGTCAGTGACCTTGGTGGGCCACTGATGCATCTGGGACTTGGTTTCCTCATCTGGAAAATGACTGAGATCTCTCTTGGGTGCCTGAGTGCTGCTCAGGCCCTGGCCAGGGCTGCTGTCCTGAGGTGGGCAGTGGTAGCTGGACTCCTCAGGAGGGGCAGGTCCTCTTCCTAGGGACGCCCCAGCTTGGGCCCTGAACACTGCACCCAGAGGCAGCTCCAGTCTGACTTTTGTTGTTGTTGTTGTTGTTTTTAAGTAGGAGTCTCACTCTCACCCAGGCTGGAGTGCAGTGGCACGCTCACAGGCACCACAGCCTTGACCTGTTGGGCTCAGGTGATCCTTCCGCTTCAGCCTTCCAAGTAGCTGGAACCACAGACATGAACCACCACGCCTGGCTAATTTTTTGATTCATTGTAGAGCTGAGGTCTTGCCAAGTTGTCCAGGCTGGTCTTGAACCCCTGGCCTCAGGCAGTCCTCTTGCTTCCACCTCCCAAAGTGCCGGGATTGCAGGTGTGAGCCACCGTTCCTGGCTTCCAGTCTGACTTTAAGGTGCGCCCCTAAACCTGGCTACTCCCCTCCTCATCGCTGACAGTCTCACACATCTAGAGTGTTGGGTGCTGAGCCTGCTTCGGGGCGATGGAGTGAGGATGCCATCTTGGGTCCTTCTGCATCTAACATGGTGCTGGGGATTTGAAGTTTGGTCTGCAGAGGCGAGAGTCTGACTTCCTACATGATACTGGTGCACCCCCTCGGGCCCAGTTTCCCCACTGACAGATGGGGCGAATCGTACCTCTCTAGGGAGGGCCAGGTTCTGATAGACTGCCCAGGAATGAAGCGAGGCCGCCTCAACCTCCCAGCGATGGGGACTGGGTACCACTGACTGGCTGTGTCATCTTGAACAAGTCACTTAACTGCCTGGGTCTTGGCTACCCTAAGGAGTGGGGGCATCTGTGAGCTTCTGCCATAAAACCTAAGTCATAGGGGATTGCCGGCCATGAGACAAGAGTCTGAAATATGGCCTGGGGACTCCAGGGTCAGGCAGGTAGGCTTCCTCGTTGGGAAGGGGCTGCACAACCCTTATTGTTGCTGCCTCCTAGAAGCCCTCCACGATCTGACTACCTACCCTATCTCTTCAACAGATAGAAGTGTCTTTCCTCACATTCCTTAATCAGTGCTTTTGCTTGGGGGTGGAGGGGGGGCTAAGACTCTCACTGGCGTTCTGCTTATCCTAGACTCTCCCAGCCTCTGCACAGGACTTGTACCTTGGGACACAGAAACTCAAAATGAGATAGATTAATAACAAGGGGACCTGGGGGCAGAGCCGCCACAGTCCGCCTCATGTAGGTCGATGGAATGGGATGGGTGGGCCTGACACATCCTGGGTGCTCACTGGACACGTTGGATGTCCAAGGTCTTGGGGTGTCAGTTCCTCTTGGATTAAATGCCCAGGGACACCTCGGGCAGATACGAGGCACGTACTGCGTACCGTGCCCTGTGCTCATAAAGGAGCGAGACCCCCACCCTCCCGGGCCCCATGCGGGCTCCCAGGGGAAACACAGGGCTGAGCAGTGGGCCTCCGTCTATGCAGGGAGAGACGTGGCCTGGCACACCTGCCTTGGGTGTCTGCCATCCCGAGGCAGTTCCTGGCCCTTCCATATCCTCCAGCCAGGACCTACAGCCGCCCCCCCACGTCCCCCTCGCCCAGTGGCCCAGGCCCACCCTGTCTCCCGCCTGTCCCTCTGCCCCCTCCTGACCTAGAGCTTATTGGATCCTGCCCCCCACCCCCAGGACCTGCCCTCAGCAAGACTCAAGACGGCCTCTCCCAGCCCTGCTGGGTTCAGGTGTGTGACACTTGTCCCCCTCTCCTGGCTGGCTCTCTGGCCCTCGTCCTCTCTGCCATGCCTCATCCAGGCTCAGGCCGTGGACATCACCCTGTCAACAGCTGTCACCCCATCCTGCCTGTTCCCTGACAGCTGCTTACAGGATGTGCCACTTCCCAAACGCCTCGGCCACCTCCTTTCCCGTTGCTGAAAGACCCCCTCCTAGTTCCTCATTCTTGTCATGGGCTCGCATTTGCCTTTTCCTTGGCTTTTATTATCTTAGTTAATGACTGTGATGACTTTTTTCTGCCCACCCTCCAACCCCTGACCTTCCCACACTCTCCCTCCAGGTCTTTTGTTTCCGTGCGTCCCCTCCACGGTCCCGTCCCAGCCCAGGTCCTGCCTGGCCTGTATGGCAGTCGTGGACGTCACCTCCAGTGCCATCGCCACTTGGGCGCTGTCTCAAACTTCCTCAAACCCCGCCTGCCTCCTGTCCCGCTGTCATCCCCTTCCCTCTGGGTGACAGGTCACACGACGTGCTGTGCCTGCACCCTGGATTCAGTCCCCATCACTGTCACTTCCTTGTGGTGTGTTCCAGCCGGCCGGGACGCCATCCCTCTCTGAACCTGAGGGGCTTCATCGTTAAAACCAGGCTAGGGCCGTGTCTCCCTGCAGTGTCATGGGCGTCCTTGCCACAGTCCCTGCAGATCCCAGGCACCCAGCATGGAGCTGGCATGGACAAGGCCCAGAGCTTGGGAAGCCCCCACGCTGTGGGTTTTGGGCTGAAGTCTTGGCCCCTCTCTGTAGGCCGAGCACCACTGGACTTATAGCCTGGTCTAAGAGGCAGCACCCAAAACCTTTCCTGGGGTCCCTTGGGCCCTGGATGCAAGTCATATGGCTGTCAGCCCCAATCCCCTCCGGGACTGCTGCACACCCTGCATGTGAGCCTGAGCCTGGCCCCAGTGCCATGGCTCTGCCCTGAGAAGCCCGGCCCTGGGTGGGGGTTTCTGCAGTCTCCCCGGAGCCTGGCCCTGGGCAGAAGGCTGAGTGGTCTGGTGTGTCTCCTTTCCCCAGTGACAGAGCTGCCCGCGTGTCTCCTCCCCTGCTAATTTAATGACCCCTTTGTGCCCGTTAGCACTGGGGTCTTTAGCTCCAGGAGGGGACTGAACAGGGTTATCCTGGGCACTGGTTGAGGGGTGGTGGGTCTGTCCATGCTGGGAAGAGTTGAAACCCTCAGAGGACCACTTGGGACCTTGTTTGGACCCTTTTGGCCCCAGGAACAGCCTCTGGCTAGGCCCTCCTGGCCCAGAAAGGGAGCCTGAGTGACTGAAGGCCACTGAGACCAGGCATCCTCCTCGTTTTGCAATTTTTTTTTGAGTCGAAATCTCCATCGCCCAGTGGCATGCACACGGCCACCCCAGCGTCTACCTGCTGGGCTCAGGTGTTCCTTCCGCCTCAGCCTTCCAGGTAGCCAGAACTACAGGCGCGCACTACCACACCGGCTAAGTTTTTGATTACTTGTAAAGCCGAGGTCTCGCCAAGTTGCCCAGGCTGACCTCGAACCTGTGGGCTTGGGCAGGTTCCCAAAGTGCTGGGATTACAGGGTGAGCCAGTACACCCAGCCTGTTTTGCGTGCTTTTGGGGTAGGGAGAGAAACCCTGCCAGCACCACCTGGATGAGGTTGGGAGCATTCGGGGTAGGGTGGCTGTAGACCCTGCTGGCCCTCCTAGGGCAGGGCTGGTGGGGTGGGTGAGGACTTGCGATTGCTGCATTTCCCCTGGGCTGCGTGTTTCCTGGGGAAGTGGCCCAGAAGGGCCTTTCCTGTGCGAACAGCCCGGGGTGCTAGGCGGTGGGAGATGGAGGAAGGGGGTGTCAGCCGCCCCTCTATCTCTGACCTTGAGCAGGCCTCCTTCCGGTGGTGTCTGCAGCTTGTCCCAGCTGCCGGGCTGTTTCTGCAGGGAATGGGGACTGAGGAGGTTTGAGCAGAGAGCCGTGGACCCGATGGAGGAGGGCTGGGGATGTCGGGCTGACAGTTCCAGCTCGCCTGAGGGCTGAGTTCCCCACTGCCTTGGTACCCACACCCAGGTTTTCGGGCCTCTGATCTGGGAGGCTGAAATGTTTGCAAGGTGGGGGATTCTGGCTTGGGCTGGGCCGGAGGGGCCCATGGTCCCCATGTTTTTGAGTTGGGGTCTCACACTGTCACCCTGGAGTGCAGTGGCTTGATCAGGACTCACTGTAGCCTTGACCACCTGGGTTCAGGTATCCTTCCGCCTCTGCCTCCTGAGTAGCTAGGACTGCAGGTACACGCCACCACACCTGGCTAATTTTTTAATTTTAATTTTTAATTTTTATTTTTTTGAGTCGGAGTCTTATTCAGTCGTCCAGACTGGAGTGCAGCGGCCACTCTCGGCCACTGCAGCCTCGACCTGCTGGGCTCCGGCGACCCTTCCGCCTCAGCCTTCCGAGTAGCTGGAACTACAGGCGCACACTACCACACCCGGCTCATTTTTGATTTATTGTAGAGATGAGGTCTCGCCAAGTTGCCCAGGAGGGTCTCGAACCTGGCAATCCACTCACCTCAGCCTCCCAAAGGCACGGGATTACAGGCTGAGCCACCGAGCCTGGCTTAATTTTTTTATTTTTTGTAGAGACGAGGTCTTGCAGAGTTGTCCAGGCTAGTTTCAAACTTCTGGGCTTGAACAATCCTCCTGCCTTAGCTTCCCAAAGTGGTGGGATTACACTTTGGTGGGATTACAGGTGTGAGCCACCATGCCCAGCCCCAGGGTCCCTTCTGCTGAAATTTCTTTTTTTTTTTTTTTGAGTTGGAGTCTCACTCTGTCACCCAGGGTAGAGGGCAGTGTCACACCTCTCGGCCTCTGCAGCCTCGACATGCTGGGCTCTGGCGATCCTTCCGCCTCAGTCTTCCAAGTAGCTGGAACTACAGGCGCGCGCTACCACGCCCGGCTAATTTTTGATTTATTGTAGAGGCGAGGTCTCGCCAAGTTGCCCGGGCAGGTCTCAAGCCCGCAGTCTCAGGCAGTCCACTTGCCTTGGCCTCCCAAAGTGCTGGGATTACAGGCTAAGCCATTGAGCCTGGCCTGCTAAAATTTCTGTGTCTCAGGAGCTGGCCTTGAAGCCCAGAAGTCAGAAGGGGAGGAGGGTCTGCAGATTCAAGCTACCCTCCAAGTACAGGGAGATCCCTTCTTCCCCTCCTGCTTCTGCAATCCTCGCCCCAGGCCCTGGAGAGTTGGTGCCTGCGGGTGGTCCTGCTGTTCCCACACGTCCTGGAATGAGGATTTTGCTTTGGGCTTTTCCACAGGGGGATGGGAGGGCATCACAGACTCTGGTGGGGGCCTTCTGCACCGCCATTTCCTCTGGCTGTGACTTTAGCCCCATCCATCCAGGGGTGGGCCGAGGGAAATCCCGTTGGGAAAATGGTGGGGACTGTGTGGTCACACCTGCAGCCCACGCTCTTGGGACCAGCGGGAGAAAGGTAGTCTTTCGCTGTGGCCAGAGGCCCAGACCACACTGGTGGACAGAGCACAGGCCCTGTGGGAGGGGCAGGTGGCCTGGTTCTCCTGGGCAAGGGTGTAGGCAGTGCCAGGGGTGCCTGCCTGGGGGAAAGGCACCAGGGCTGGGTGTCTGAGACCTGGGATCCTGCCCCATATACTGTCCTGTTCTTGTGGGTCCCCTCTCGCCCTTGGCCTGAAGTTTTTGTCCATTCTGTTGAAGTGGGCAGCGCCCACGGTGGGGTCTGCTGTCCCCAGCCCAGCCTGAGTGACTAGCCATCCTCTCTCACCTGAGGAAATGGAGCTGGATCCCAGGCCTCCAGGGCGATCTTCCCACTCCAGCCTCCCCGCCGCACCGGACCTTGTGGTTTCAGCTGTGAAACCCAGTGCCTGGGCAGGTGTGATGGGTGTCTCAGCCACATCTGGCTGTGGATTGAACACAGTTCACCCAGAACCGTGGGTGAACAGGACCTCTCTGATTCTTCAAGCGTCTCCTCCAGGGTTTCGGTTCCATCCTGCAGTTGGGAAGGAGGTTCAGAGGATTTCAGTCCCATTTCCAGGGGACGGGCACAGTGTGGCTCAGGTCTGTCATCCCAGCACTTTGGGAGGCCGAGGCGGGAGGATTGCTTGAGCCCTGGAGTTCGAGACCAGCCTGGGCAACATAGCAAGACCTCGTCTCTACAAAAAATAATAAAAAACTAGCTGGGTGTGGTGGTACCCGCCCGTAGTCCCAGCTACTTGAGAGGCTGAGGCCTGAGCCTTATGCCACTGCTCCAGCCTGGGTAACAGAGTAAGACCTGACTCAAATTATAATCATAATAAATTCAGGTTTTTCAAACTAAAAACTAACAACATTCCCAGACATTCCCATGTGCCATAGGTCAGAGCCTGGTGTGGACTGGGCTTGCCTGACCTGGCCCTTGCCTTCCGCCACGGCTCCCCAGCCCAGGCCCTCCCTCCTGGAAAGGGCGTTTCTGGACCTGAGCAGAGTCAGAGAAGCCTGCTTGGGCCAGAATTGGGTCAGGTTTCCCTGCTGCAGCCGAAGAGGAGCCTCTGAGCCCCCCGGGGCCCAGCAACCCTTGGTCTTGAGGCAGACTCGTCGATGCCAGTGCTCACATGTCCCACCCCACCCGCTGGCCCACTGTGGCTGGGAAGTTTTGGGCCGAGCTGCCCATCCCAGCCCTGCCACTACTAACTGTGCGACCCTGGGCAAGTCACTTCCCTGCCTTAGGCCTCCAGCTCCTCATTGGTAGAAGGGAAAACAATTCCATGAGTGCTGCTGAGAGAGTTTTAAGCGAGGCAACATGGTCAGAGCACAGGTGCAGCCCACAGGGCCACCTCACCCTTTTGGTGTGGAAGGGGGCTCAGGGTCTCCTTGCCAACAAGACCTCCCCTCCAACAAACCTCATCTGCATAGGCAAGATCCCTGTCTGGCATAGACACTGCGATTGTGTGATGGATATGTGTCCCTACCTTATTCTATTTTATTTTATTTTTTTTGAGTTGGAGTCTTACTGTCTGTCACTCAGGCTGGAGTGCAGTGGCATGCTTATGGCCACCGCAGCCTCGACCTGCTGAGCTTAGACCATCCTCCCGCCTCAGCCTTCCAAGTAGCTGGAATGACAGGCGCACGCCACCACACCCGGCCTATTTTTTGACTTATTGTAGAGATGAGATCTCACCAAGTTGCCCAGGCTGGTCTCGAACTCCTGGACTCAGGCAATTCTCTTGCCTCGGCCTCCCAAAGTGCTGGGATTATAGGCGTGAGCCACCATGCCCAGCCCATGTGTCCCCACCTTAATCTTTAAGGCCCAAGTCCCTGCCAGGCAGGAACCAGCCAAGGAACCCTGAGGCCTCACTGTGGGACAGGAACAGCAGGAGCAGGCTGGGCTGGGCTACTGGACAGGACTATGTGAAGGATTGGGAATGGCTCGTTGCTGGGGTCTCTGGGGCCACAGGCCCTTGGTGTTACCAAGGGGGAAACTGAGTCTCAGGGGCTACTTGGTGACCTTCCCAGAGTCCTGAGAGCAGGGGGGAGGGACTGATCACCAGACTT
>NW_007253243.1:324031-342243 GCF_000164805.1 Carlito syrichta
CCCGGCAACCCTGAGCCCCACTGTCTCCTTGGGCTCATCTCCAGCCTCTGGGCCGCCCCTCCCCCACTTTCCCACTGTTATCAGCGGCCTGCCCAGCCCCCTGCCCCAGCTGGGCCGCTGGGGCTCAGAAGCTGCTGGCTCAGGAACCTCCGGCTTTTGCTGAGTAAGCGAGTCCAGAGGTGCTGTCTTGGCACAAACCACCGCTGGCCAGGCCCTCTCCCTCCCTTCCCTCTCAGGGTCTACTTCCGAGGGGGCGGCGTGGCTGGGGGAGGAATGAAGGCAGAGGCCACACACGGCCTCCAGGGTCCTCAGCTCCAGGGTGTCTGCCTGAGCTCACAACGGAGGCTGAGGGAGAGCCCGGCCTGCTTCCCACAAAGTCCAGGGAGCAGGAAGTGGGTCTGTAGAATCTTGCTGCCTCATCCCTGCCTGCCCTGGCCTCATCCTTCCTCTCCGGTCCACCCCAGGAGGCCTAGAATCTGTATTAGCTGTATCCGGGAAGGCAGCTCCCGCTTACGTTGCCTCCTCGGTTTTCCCCACATCCCCTATGACCGTTCAGTGGCCTTTGAGGAAGGCCCCTTCGAACTGGCTTTCCTCCATAAAAGCAGAGATTCTTATTCTCGGCCTTGATGCTTTTCTTTTTTATGAGTCAGTCTCACGGTTGCCCAAGCTGGAGTGCAGTGGCACGCTCACGGCCACTGCAGCCTCCACCTGCTGTGCTCAGATGATCTTTCTCCCTCACCTGGAACTCCAGGTGTGTGCCACCACACCCAGCTAATTTTTCAATTTATTGTGGAGACGAGGTCTCACCTATTTGTCCAGGCTGTTCTTGAACCCCTGGACTCTGGCAATCCTCTGGCCTCGGCCTCCCAAATTGCTGAGATTACAGGTGTGAGCCACTGCACTTGACTGCCTTTTTTTTTTTTTTGATTGGAGTCTCACTCTGTCACCCAGGCTGGAGTGCTCACAGCCAGGCTGGAATGCTCACAGCCCGGCCTCAACCTGCTGGGCTCCAGCGATCCTTCCGCCTCAGCCTTCCAAGTAGCTGGAACTACAAGCGCACGCTACCATGCCCGGCTAAGTTTTTTATGTATTGTAGAGACGAGGTCCCACATGTTGCCCAGGCTGGTCTCGAACCCGCGGGCTGAGGCAATCCTCTCACCTTGGCCTCCCAAAGTGCTGGGATTATAGGCATGAGCCACTGTGTCTGGCCTTTTGTTTTTTAAGAGACAAGGTCTCACTCTGTCGCCCAAGCTGGAAAGCAGTGGCACAGTCATATCTCACTGTAGCCTCAAATTCCTGGGCTCAAGGGATCCTCCCGCCTCAGCCTCCCCAGTAGCTAGGACTATAGGCGCCACCATGTCTGGTTATTATTTTTTTTTTTGTAGAAACAGTGTCTCACTATGTTGCCCAGGTGAGTCTGGAACTTCTGGCCTCCACCAATCCTTCCACTTCTGCCTCCCAAAGTGCTGGGATTATAGGCATGAGCCACTGAGCCCAGCCCCTGATACATTTATAGTCATCTATAGCGGGTGGACCATCAGTTTGACACACACAAACTGAGCACCAACTGTGTGCCGACCACCTACTGTGTGCCAAGCACAGCCCCAGGCCCTGGGCTGGAGAGCATGGTCAACAAAGACGAATGAGCCTTGTTCTTGCCCCTAAGAAACCTTGTGCTTGGCCGTGTGCTCTTGTGACAACCCTGATTCTAGCCGGCAGTATCCCAGTTTTCGGATGGAGAGACTGAGGCCCAAGTGGCAGGCGCGTTGCCCCGGGTCAGTCCCTGGCCTCAGCTCCCTGGTCTCAGGACCCCACCCTTTGCCTACTGATGCCTCTGTGTGTCCCCAGCCCGCCCCAGCCAGACCAGGGCCTCCCGCCAGCCCTCCCCTGGAAGAGCACGGCCCCCTGCCAAGGCCACAAGGAGTCCCCGGGAGCCCTGGTGGAGACGTCTGCGAGGGAGGAGACGCACAGCGAGGAGGGCCCTGCGGCCGCCCGGCTGGACGTGCTTCGACTGCGCAGCTCTTCCATGGAGATCCGGGAGAAGGGCTCGGAGTTTCTGAAGGAGGAACTGCACAAGGCGCAGAAGGTGGGAGCCACGGGCGGGCCAAGGGGCCTTCGGAGAGGAGGGGCTGGCCTGGGACAGCCCCGGAGAGGGATGGTACGCTCACCGAGGCCGACTGCGTGCCAGGGCTGTGCACGCCTTGGGAGGGACACCCACGTCCAGTTGAGGCAGGGTCTTACTCTGTTGCACGCGCAGTCCTTCGGCCTCCGCCTCCCAAGTAGCTGGGGCTACAGGTGCACATCACCTTGCCTGGTTGTTTTATTTTATTTTATTTATTTGTTTGAGTCGGAGTCTCACTCTGCCACCCAGGCTGGAGTGCAGTGGCACACTCATGGCCATCGCAGCCGTGACCTGCTGGGCTCAGGCAATCCTTCCACCTCAGTCTTTCAAGTGGCTGGGACTACAGGTGTGCACCACCATGCCCGGCTTATTTATTTATTTATTTATTTATTTATTTATTTATTTATTTATTTATTTATTTATTTATTGTAGAGATGAAGTCTCACCAGGTTGCCCAGACTGGTCTTGAATCCCTGGACTCAGGCAATTCTCTCACCTCTGTCTCCCAAAATGTTGGGATCACCGTCATGAGCCATTGTGCCCGACTTATTTTTACTTTGCTTGTTTTATTTTTTGAGTTGGAGTCTCACTCTATTGCCCAGGCTGGAGTGCAGTGGCACGTTCATGGCCATTGCAGTCTTGACCTGCTGGGCTCAGGCGATCCTTCCACCTCAGCCTTCCAAGTAGCTGGAACTACAGGCATCTGCCACCATGCCTGATTAATTTTTTTTTTCCTTTGGATTTATTGTAAAGACGAGGCCTCACCGGGTTACCCAGGCTGTTCTCGATCTCCTGCGCTAAGGCAATCCTCTCACCTCGGCCTCCCAAAGTACTGGGATTACAGGCTTGAGCCAGCACGCCTAGCCTTTTTATTTTATTTTAAAGATGTGGGGTACAATTTAGGATTAGGTATACAAGTGGACATCATACAGGTAAAGTTTGGCGAGGAGCTTTACTTTGGTACTCCCTTTGGTCCCCACTTTGCCTGGTTTGAGATCAAGTACCCTTATTGATGTTGTATCCCCTCCCAACCCTGGCAGTATCCCGCTACTGCCAATCCCTTTCTTACAGTATTATGGTAAATGTTCGGGGTTTGCTTATGAGTGATTGGCTAATTTTTAAAATTTTTCGTAGAGGCGAGGTCTCGCTATGTTGCCCAGATTGATCTCCAACTCCTGGGCTCAAGCCATTTTCCGGTCTCTGCCTCCCAAAGCGCTGGGGCTACAGGGGTGAGCCACCATGCCCGGCTCACACATCTTGACTAATCTGGAGACCCGTCCCAAGCTCCAATGAACTGGGAGGTGGGGCCACAGCCTCATGCCAGGGCTAAATGGAAAATGACCACACGTTGTTGGCACCAAAGGAAGCAAGCTTGGGGCCCCGCGCCCCACCTAGGATGGCCAGGGGAAGCAGCCTGGGCATCTGGGCCCGGTCCTCCCTGTGCCGGGTCCGGGCACCCCGAGGGGCTCACAGCCCCTCCCTTTGCCCCCCAGGAGCTGAAACTGAAGGATGAGGAATGTGAGCGACTATCCAAGGTGCGGGAACAACTGGAACAGGAGCTGGAGGAGTTGACAGCCAGCCTGTTTGAGGTACGCCGGCCAGCTGGCGGGGACAGCCAGGAAATGGGTCTCCTGGGCACCCGTCGGCTCTTTGCCACTCATGCAGGGGCTACTGTCCTCTTCCCAGGAAGCCCACAAGATGGTCCGAGAAGCCAACACGAAGCAGGCGGCCTCAGAAAAGCAGCTGAAGGAAGCTCGGGGCAAGGTGAGCCTATTCCTGCCCACCCGAGCCAGCCCAGGACGCCTGTCCTGCCTCCCAGTCCTGCGAGCACCACCCACTCTCAGAACCACCCTATCAGGGGAGACCAGCGTCTAACCCCATCCATCACCCTCAGACCAGACACCCATTTTACAGATAGGGAAACTGAGGCTCAGAGAGAAGAGGTCACACCAGGAGCAGGACTCTCTCAGGAGTCCTCACAGAGGACCCTCGCTTGGCCTGGTGGGGCCGGTGGGATGGGAGGCGGGGGAAGGGACGGGGCATCTGAGGTCACACGACCCAGTGCCCCAGGCCTCCACTGGTGATTCTGCTGTGCCACAGAGACTTTTCTGGGGCCTTCCAGAAGCTGGGAGGGTCCTGTGGTTATTGCAAATCTCCCTCCTGCCAGCCTCCTTTCACAAAGCAGAAGCTTCGTTCAGTCTGGCCGTGCGAGCCTGGGCAAGTTGCTTCTTCCTGAGAATAGTAGCTTCCTCTCTGTGGAATCTGAGACCTGGACCATTCCTGGCTCCTGGGAGTCCCAGAACTCTCAGTGGAAGGTCCAGCCAGCTTCCAGACAGAGTCCTCCTCACTCTGTGACCACGGGCAAGCCATGTCTCCTCTCTGAGCCTCAGTTTCTGAACCTCAGTTTCCCTATCTGTAAAATGGGTGTCTGGTGCCCACCTCGGAGGCTGCTCTGTGGGTGACGGGGGGAAGTTAGGCGCCAGGGGCTGCCAGGGACGGGCTGTCTTGAGCTGGGCCGGCAGGCAGTGGTGGCCAGGGCGGCATCAGGCCTGGGCTAGCGTTGACGGCCACTTTGTCCCATGCAGATCGACATGCTGCAGGCAGAGGTGACGGCCCTGAAGACGCTGGTCATCACGTCCACACCAGCCTCCCCCAACCGCGAGCTTCACCCGCAGCTGCTAAGCCCCACCAAGGCTGGGCCCCGCAAGGGACACTTGCGCCATAAGAGCACCAGCAGCACCCTCTGTCCCGCGGTGTGCCCCGCCGTGGGACACGTCCTCACCCCAGACGGGGAGGGCAAAGAGGTGAGTATGGCAGGTGGGCAGCAGATGCAGGGGAGAGGGGGTGGTGGGGACCGGCCTGACCTCTTGCTGTGTGTCCTGGAGCCGGTCTTGTCCCTCTCTGGGCATCCTCTCAGGTTCCTTCTCTTCAGCCTCTTCTGATAGGAGGTGTTTGGCCAGCAGCCTCCAGGGTGGACAATCTGGGGGCCCAGGAGCCCCCCGCCCCACTGGGTCCAGATGGTAGGTGGTGGTCTCTGCACTGGAGGTTGGCTTTGGCCCTGAGGGTGTGCAGAGACACACCCCCACTTGGTCTTAGGAAGCTGGGCCTCTGAGGTGAGGCCGCTGGACCCTGTGTGGGCACAGCCTTGGGGCCCGGAGCCCCCTTGTGACATGACACCCTTGTACTCAGGGGTCTTCAGCGCCCTCTGATGATGTCCTAAGACAAGCATGGCCTCTGGAGGGGTGCTCCCTGCCGCCTCAGCCAGGCACATGGAGTGCTTGGTCCCAACCGGGCTGACACTCATAGCTGTGGGTCCTGGGGCAGATGAGGCCGCCTCAGTTTCCTCATATGGTCAATGGGGCCTCCTGGGGCTATGGGAGGAACTGGTAAGATGTGAGGCCGCCATGAGCTCAGCTTAGGGCTACCTTGGTGAAGACCCCAGAGAGCCGTGGTGGCCTTCAGCTTCCTAGGTCTCTGGTGCCTGCCCAGCTGGCTCCATCCTGGCCTCGTTTCTGTCTCCGGGGCTTCCGGGGAGGTGGTGCAGGGAAGGCTCTTGTCTACCTTCTGAGTCCTGAGCTTCCGACTTGACACTAACCTCTCCTTCCTCCTGTCTGTCTCTGTGTACCTGTCTGTCTGTCCGTCCGTCCGGCCCAGCCCGGGCTGCCCCCACTGCTCTCCCTGCTCCTCTGTGTGGTCCCCAGCAAGGCAGTTCACCTCACCTACGAGCCGACCTGGCCGCTCCCGCCCAGGGAGCCCTCGGCTCCCACCTCCACTCCCTCTGTCTCCTTTTCCCGACAGGTAAAGGCTCCCGAGAGGGACTGCTACTCTGCCCCTCCTCCCAGCCTCCCTTGCTCTGCATGCAGCCCAGGACAGGCCAGCTGGCCTTCTGGGAGCGGGCAGGGCTGCCTGTGTGTGTCCCCTCCTGTGTGCACGTGCCTGTGTGTGCTTTGTGTGCCCGCCCCCCCCCCGCCCGACCCCACACCTGTCACTTCCCGTCAGTCACGCTTTGACTTTTCCCCCTCAAGGAGGCAGGGAGGGTCTTGGGGGCGAGCACCCCGACCCACGTCTGCCATCTCGTAGTGCCAAGAAGCTTAACACACATGCCTGGAAACAAATTTCTAGTTCTCTTTTCTCAGGATAGAGATGGGGGCTTGCAATGCTCTCCAGGCTGGTCTTGAACTCCCGGGCTCAAGCGATCCTCCTGCCTCAGCCTCCCAAAGTGCTGGGATTACGAGGCCTGAGCCACGGCCCCCAACTGTTCGCTCTTCATTCTTTGGGGTGCAGGGGAGAGGGGAGTCCTTCTTCCGTTGGACTTGTCTCCCTGGCACAGCTGCTGGGGATGGAACTGCTGACCTTCAAGGCCACCTGGCCTCCTCCCTGCCTCTCTTCCCCTGCGGTCAGCCTGCTGCGCCGCGCTGGCCCTGGCGCCCTGATGGCCCCTGCCCGCTTGCCCTCCCCCGCAGGTGGACACCACCCTGTTTGCAGAGTTCCAGGCCTGGAGGGAATCGCCCACCCTGGACAAGACCTGCCCCTTCCTGGAAAGGGTATACCGGGAGGACGTGGGTCCCTGTTTGGACTTCACCATGCAGGAGGTGAGGTGCGGTGGAGGGACGCCCGCAGGGGGAGCCCAGCCCTGCCACCCCTCCCCCCCAGGACCCTGCCCCCTCACAGCCCTGCCTGCCATCCTGGCCTACCGCAGCTCTCGGCCCTGGTCCGGGCCGCCGTGGAGGACAACACGCTCACCATCGAGCCCGTGGCTTCGCAGACGCTGCCCACGGTGAAGGTGGCCCAAGTTGAGTGTGGTGGCGCCAAGTAAGCTGGGCTTCTCTGCTCCCCCACCTGGCCCCTCAGGAAAGCCTTGGCTCCTCCGAGGGGGTTGGCAGGGAGGGATGAGTCTCAGGCCGGGGGGGATGCAGGGGCCCGGGGCACAGGGGTCTCCACAAGAGACAGATCTCCAGGAAGGTCACGAGCCAGGGCCTCCTTCTTCCTGGCGGGCCTGCTGGGCGCTCCTGCCCCCACTCCTCTCAGGAAATGACTGTCAGTTGCTGGCTTTGCCTCCTGCCAATAAATAACTTGGCAGCCCTGGCGTCCATTCGGCTGCTGCTCTCCTGGCATTGAGCAGGGTGGCGGCAGAGCACACCAGCCAGGTGGGATGGGGTAGAGCCTGGGAGGGTTTCACCTTGGCAACCAAGAGCTGGCTGGGAAGGGCTGACACCAGGCCATCATGGGCGCCTCGTCCTGGAGAAGGGAGCATTCGAGCCAGGATAGAAGTTTGCCATGCAGAGAAGGGTCTTGGACAGAGGGAACAGAATGAGTGAAGTTAAGGGCAGCTAGGCTATTAATAGGAGCACCCAGGGGCAGTGGGCAGAGCAGTGGGTGGGTGGGGAGCTAGGATAGAGGCCGCAGAGTGAGCTGGGGCCAGAGTATACAGAGCCTTGCAGGTTTGGGCTTTAGCCCACTAGGCCCGTGCATCCTAAGTCACCAATAGATGTCTCCTAAAAAGAGGACTCTTTGGTCCATTGAGAGTCACGGGAGGCAGCAAGCGTTCTGATAAGTCCTGCAGCCAAGGAGCGTCTTAACCTTTTACGAGGGCTTCTCCCTCACTATATCCCGGGTGACAGGAAAGCAAGAGGGAAAGACGATGGGTTCATTGTGGGGTTTTGGAGGAAGCCCCCAGCTGCAACGTGGGGAAGAGAGACATCAGGTGGGGGAGCGGAGGGGAAGAAGGCCTCGTCGTCCATCCAGTGGAGGGGGAGCCGGAGAATGGAGAATGGAGCAGGGCCCTGCGTGTGGGTGGCTGGGGACACCGAGCGGCGTCACCCAGGCCTGGGAGGACGAGAGACGGGCACGCAGGATGGTCCTTGGCGGGGGCTGGCTGGCAGGCGCTGAGGACCATGGAGGTCTAGTGAGGGTGAGAAGGGGCCGATGGACACAGCAAGAGGCCCTAGGTGTTGGGAAGGGGGCGGCCAGGCCCCAACTCCTGCTTAGTGGGGGTGGGGGCAAGACTGGGGCTGAGGTCCCCGGAAAGCGGAGGGGGGAGCGTTTTCAGAGGCTGCAGAGGGCGGGGCTTTGGTCCCACTGGCATGAGGTTCCCAAGCTCTCGTGCCCAGTGGGTGCCAGGCAAGGGGGTGGGAGTAGGGTCCAGCTTGGGCCTCCCCCTCCTTGGCCCGTCCCTGGGCTCCTTTGGAGGCTGGGGGCCGGGGAGGCCTGCCCTTCTTCCCCGCATCCCCCCAGCTGCCACATCCTCCCTGCACGCCCGGGCTGGGGAGCCCCAGCCAGCCCCACGGTCCCCTCTGCTTTCCCCCAGCACATGCGCCCTGAGTGGGCTGGCCCGCGCCTGCCGCCACCGCATCCGGCTTGGGGACTCCGAGAGCCACTACTACATCTCACCATCCTCCCGGGCCAGGGTGAGTCATCCCTTGCAAGTGCCCATTGGCTCCTGAAGGGCACCTGGGTCTGGGACTCTGGTCCCCAGGCCCGGGAGTACAGCCAAGACTGTACCTCGACCCACAGGGCAGGATAGAGGTGCAGAGAGGTGCAGAGGCTGATTTGGGCCACACAGCCAAGCGTGGTAGGTTGCTATCGCTGCATAACTGATTACTGTCAGTGTTGCAGCTTAAAACAACATACCCTAGTCCGGGCACAGTGGCTCACACCTGTAATCCCAGCACTTTGGGAGGCCGAGGCAAGATTGCTTGAGCCCAGGAGACCTCGTCTCTACAAAAAAAATAAAAACACTAGCCAGGCCTGGTGGCGAATGCCTGTAGTCCCAGGTGCTAGAGAGACTGAAGGTCGCCTGAACCCAAGAGATAGATGCTGTGAGGAGCCATAATTGTGCCACTGCACTCCACCCTGGGCAACAGTGTAAGACCCTGACTCAAGAAAAAAAAAGGCTGGATGCAGTGGCTTACGCCTATAATCCCAACACTTTGGGAGGCCAAGATGAGAGGATTGCCTGAGCCCACGGGTTCGAGACCAGCCTGGGCAACTTGGTGAGACCTCATCTCTACAATAAATCAAATATTTAGCCAGGCGTAGTCACGCGCACCTATAGTTCCGGCTATTTGGAAGGCTGAGACAAAGGATCACCTGAGTCTAGCAGGTCGAGGCTGAGGTGGCCGTGAGCATGCCACTGCACTCTAGTCTAGGCGACAGAGTGAGACGCTAACTCAAAAAAAAAAAAAAAAAAGAGTTTAGAAACTCGGAAAACCACGGCGTGAGGAACCATCTCAAGCCTAGAGGCTCATGTGGGAACAGGACTGAAGTGGACAAAGAGCTCCTTGTGGGCAGCAGACGATGTGGGAAGGGCAGCCTGTCTGGTCCTCAGTGATGTCCTCAGGGCATTTGCACACATTGTCCCACGCCTGAGAGGGCGGATTCCCTGGGACCCCCAACTCTGGATCCGCATCTCTTTTCACCACAGCCCCTACCCTTGGATCTGTGCCCAGACCCTCATTCAGTGGCCGCAGGTCCCCACTGGCCCTTTCCAGTCCCAACCAGGACTCCACAGAAAGGCCCACGCAAGTCATGCCCAGGCCCACTTTATTTTCCTGAGGTGGGTGTCTGGCTGTGCTGGGGAGACACTGTGGGTGGGGGATGAGCCGAAGAGGGCCTGAAAGTTTGTTTTATTTTATTTTATTTTTTTGAGTCAGGGCCTCACTGTGTCACCCAGGCTGGATTGCAGGGGCACCATCAGGGCTCACTGCAGCCTGGACCTCCTGGGCTCTGGCGATCCTCCCGCCTCGGCCTCCTGAGTAGCTGGGACTTCAGGCACACACCTCCACGCCTGGCTGATATTTTTGTGTGTTATGTGGAGACGAGGTCTCACTGTTTTGTCCAGGCTGGTCTGGAACTTCTGGACTCCAACGATCCTCCCGCCTTGGCCTCCCAAAGAGCTGGGATAACGGGTGTCAGAAGTCTTAGGATGTGGCCTCACCCTGAGAGACCAAGGGGGTGTGGAGTTGACAGAGAGAAGCATTCTTTCCCCAGAGCGCACCCCCAGGGAGAGAACTCCGCCATCCCTGCCGCTTCCTGCCCACGAGCTTCCACGAACATCCACCGCCCCTGCAGCCTCTCCTTGACCCTCTCTCGGCAGCACCCATCAGCCCCTGCCTTTGCCCTCTCACATGTCTCTGCCTTGGCCAGGCTGCTGCCCCCGCCCCTCCCTGCGGCTTCTCACTCCCCGGCCCGTGGGTGCCCTGCTCACTTGACATTCCTCCTCCAGCGTGCTGGACATCCAGACAGCCGCCTGCCACCTTCTGCCTGCCTTAGGCTGGGCTCCCTCCAAGCAGAGCCTGAGATGGAGACTGGGGGAGAAAGAGGGAAGTGGTGGAGGCCACCCATGGGGCTTTGTGGCTGAGTCAGTTCCACCTGAGCCAAGAACCTGGTGTTTTCCACCTGTGCTCGTCAGCCATTGGCTGCGGTCTTGGTTGAGCAATCAGGGGCCAACACTCTCAGCAGCTGGGAGATGGGGTCCAGCCTGGGGAAGGTCAGGCCACTGGCAGCGCCCTCTCCACGGCAGGGGAGTCCATCTGGCAGTGTCTGAGCCAACCCCGGGTCCTCAGTGCCTGTCACAGGGCCGGGCACGGAACAGACCTGAGGCCACAGGGACCCAGGGCAGCCCAGGTGAACGGCTTCTGATGTCCTTGCCTTTCCTGGTGTTACAAATCAGTTGAGGTCCCAGTATAGTAGGTTGCTATTGCTGCATAGCAGATTATTGTCAACTGTCTTAAAACAACATAAACTAGGCCGGGTGTGGTGGCTCACGCCTGTAATCCCAGTGCTTTGGGAGACCGAGATGGGAGGATTGTTTGAGCCCAGGAGTTTGAGACCAGCCTGGTCAACATCACAAGACCCCCATATCTACAAAAAAAATTTAAAAACTAGCCAGGCATGGTGACACGTACGGAGCAAGGAGGCCCGTCAGAGGGCAAGTATAGATTCTGTGCAGGCTGCCTGTTTTCATCTCTCAACCTGGCCAGGTATTAGCTCCGAGATCTCTGTAACTATGTCAGGTGGCTTTGTCCTTGGTGGCTCTTATTCCTCCCATGTAAAATGGGCATAAGGGCCGGGCGCAGTGGCTCACACCTGTAATCCTAGCACTTTGGGAGACTGAGGCAGGACGGATTGCTTGAGAGCAGAAGAGTAAAACCAGCCTAGGCAACATAGTAAGACCCCCATCTCCACAAAAAAAAAAAAAAAATTAGCCAAGCATGGGGGCATGCCCCTGTAGTCTCAGCTGCTCAGAGGATGAGGTGGGAGGATGGCTTGAGCCCAGGAGGTCAAGGCTATGGTGAGCTGTGATCCTGCCACTGCACTCCAGCCTGTCAGAGTGAGACTCCAACTCTGAACGAATGAACGAGTGAATGAATGTAGTTGCCACAGTTATAAGGAGCAGTGCTTGTCTTTTTTTTTTTTTAAGTTGGAGTCTCACTCTGTTTTCCAAGCTGGAGTTCAGTGGCACGCTCACGGCCATGGCAGCCTCAACCTGCCAAGTTGCCCAGGCTGGTCCTGAACCCGTGGGCTCAGGCAATCCTCTCACCTTGGCCTCCCAAAGTGTTGGGATCACAGGTTTAAGCCACCACGCCCGGCCTAATTTTTTTTACTTATTGTAGAGACAAAGTCTCGCCAAGTTGCCCAGGCTCAAACCCCTGAGCTCAGGCAATCCTCTTGCCTCTGCCCCCCAAAGTGCTGGGATTACAGGCTTGAGCCACCGTGCCAGACAGGAGCAGTGCTCGTCTGTGGCTGTTAATTCAACCTTTAAAGTCCAGCCCTGGCACCGTCGGCGACCTCTGCCCGGCTCTGCGGGGTCCTGGGGCTTCCTGCCTTGGTCTCATATCCACACTGGCATGTTGGGAGACCCCACATGCGGGGGCTGGCTGGTCACACCTTCCCTCTTCTGCCACAGATCACCGCAGTTTGCAATTTCTTCACCTACATTCGCTACATACAGCAAGGCCTGGTGCGGCAGGATGGTGAGTGCCCCCTGGTGGCCAGTGGTGGGATGGCAGGTGGGGGCAGGGTACTCTTGGGAGTGGGGGTTGGGGACAGGTGCCTTCTGTGTCTACCTGCCCCTGGCCGAGGCTGGACGCTGGGGCTCCTCCACTAGGAGGCCAGCGAGGGGGAAGGTTGTGATCAGAAAAGGGCTCGCAGGCCTCCTGGGAGCTGAGTTCTGTGCAGAGTTGAGGTCCTGGGCCCTGCCTCACCAAGAGTTTCTGCTTCCCAGAAATCCCTCCCGGCCCCTGAGGCCCGAGGCCCTGCACAACGGGGCCTCCTCTGCCAATGTTCCTCGCTTCTGGTGTGGCCACCCCCTGGTCACCTGAACACGAGGTCCCCACCTCCAGGCCTCTGCCCCACCGTGCCCCTAGCTCGGCAGGTCCTCCATTCACTCCTTGTCCCCTGAATCCCATTCTGCCAGGCCTGGCTTCCCGCTCCCTCACCAGCTTTGTGACCCGAAGAAGCTTCAGGAGCGGTGCGGCCTGACCCTCCGAGTAAGGCGCCGTCTCCTCCCCATCTTAGAGGCCAAGGCCTCTTGGAGGCCAAGGCCAAGGCACCCTGGGTGTCAACATGTCTACACATGCCGGGCCAGGGAATGAGTGGGTCCTGAGCATCTGTCTGCACCCAAGCCCCCGGATAGCTGCTGTGGCCCTGCTCACTGCCCAGGGTTCCCGTGAGACCCTAGGGAGATGGGGGTGGGAAGCATTTGTAGCTTGTCCAACGCGGTTCCCAGGTCATCACTGGTGAGTGTGTGGCAGTGCACGTGTGCATGTCTCCGTCAGGCCGTGGGGGTGACCGTCAGGGTGATCCGTGCAGGTCCCCCGAGTGTGCAGTTTCCAAGGCTCACAGTGGAAACTCGGAGAGGTCCAGCCACTCAGTGGATCACCTGTGCCTGGAGCCTGGGCCCTAGGGTGCCGTGAGAGGGGCCCAGACTGTCTGCCCGAGGTGGCCCTGAGTTGCCCCTGAGCCATCCCTCTCTCTGCTTGCAGCGGAGCCGATGTTCTGGGAGATCATGAGGCTGCGGAAGGAGATGTCACTGGCCAAGCTCGGCTTCTTCCCCCAGGAGGCTTAGGGCGTGGCCCGGCCCTGGAGAGGCTCTGAGCTGGAACAGACACACCAGCCCAGGACAAGCAGACAGACAGGGAGACAGAGTCCTGGAGCCAGCCCTGAGCCAGAAGCGGAATAAATGGACAAACGAACAGGTCGCGGAGGTGTCAAGCCAGCACCAGAGTCCATCCTGGGACAGACCGAGGGCCAAGGCGGGCCTGGATGTCAGGGGAAGACCCTTTCCTCTTCCCCACTGGATCCTGCCATTGTCAGGATTTCAAGCGAGCACCAAAGACCAAGGAGGTCAGAGCCATACTGGGGGGGGTGGACTCGGCGCTTGGGAGGCAGCTGCAGCCACCCCTCCCCAGTCCTGGGAACCCCTGCCTGCAGGTGCCTTGTGGCTGGCACGTCTTCGGAAAGGGATTGTCAGGAGGTGGCGGGATCTCCAGGGTGCCCGCCAGCCCAGCTGCCAAGCCCTGGGCCACCAGCACCCCCTTGTGGCCATCCTGCGCCTCCTTCCCCGGTGGCCGCCTCCTTGGACTGCCCTGCGCCCCCAGGGCCCACGGGCAGCAGGGCTAGAGGGGCGGGCAGGGCCTCCACCGCCCCAAAGCTTTGTTAAGACAAGTCAGGTCCCTCCTCTCCCTCCCCTGTCACTTCCCGACTCCCCAGGAAGTCCTGCTCCCCAAACCACTGTCAGACCTGACGGGGTCTCTGGATGCCCATGCCTGGACACCAGGGCCCCTTGCGTGGGGAGTGGGACAGGCAGGACCTGGGCCCTCCCTCCCTTCACAGCCCACTCGGACCAGGGCCAAGGGCTCCCACCTGGACACATCCCTCACCACGTCTGGATTTCCCTCTCTGAAAGGAATGTAATGCGATCCCTATTTAATAAAGGAAGGCTTTGTTGGTACAGGCTGGGTGACCACGCGCCTTCACTCCCGCGCCCCGGGGCGCCAGCCAGGGCCTGGGCATCCGAACGCAGGAAACCAAATCCTTCCCCTGCCTGCCCTCGTGCTTGAGATTAAGCCCAAATCCCGAAGCCACCCCACGACCGCCACTACCGCTGACTTGCTTTAGGGAGGACTAGTCCAGTCCTCTGTGTTCCATGGGGCTGTGGGATGCTGAGGAATGGGCCGGCCCCCACCCCCTCCCTGTGGGCAGTGGCTTGTTGGGGAGGACCGCACTGAGGCTGGCTTGGTGGCTGCCTCGCTGTAGCACTTTGTGCAGGTCCTCCTCTGGGTCTCTTTGCCCTCAGCCATGGCCACCTCCAGTCTAACAGAGTCAAAGTGTCGAGGCTGCCGGGTGCTTGGCAGGATAATGGATTGGTGATATCTGCCAGCAGCACAGTCAGGGACCCGGGAAGCTCTGGGCTTTCCAGCCCAGGTTACAGATGGTAGAAGGTTAGAGTGACTAGGACCTCTGAGGACCTCCACCTGTAGGGGCGTGGGCCCAGGCTAGTACATGTCCTTCCTGGGGGGGGGTGAGGAGTACAGCAGCTCTGGCCTGGGTCAGTGTCCACTGGGGCCAGTGACACCTCGTGGGGACTTTCCTATTGGTCTGAAGCTTCGGGGCCACTTAGCTGGTACATCAGGCCAGCTGTGGACTGGCTAGGATCCATCAAGCCCTTTACCCTGTCACCTTCTGGCCAGCAGCCTTCCCTAAGGCGTCTCCTGCTTCTTCAGTTTCCCCATTCCCCCTTCTCCTCCCTGCTTCACCTGAAATTTGCTTGCCTTTCCTATCTCCCCAGACTCCTCAGGTGTTCACTGGTCAGATCTGTCACAAGCATGCATTTATTCACTCAAATACTGGGCACCAGCGGGTGTGGTGGCTCTAGGCTGGAGTGTAGTGGCACGCTCTTGGCCAACCCAGCACGGATCTGCTGGGCTCTGGCAATTCTTCCGCCTCAGCTTTCCAAGTAGCTGGAACCATAGGCACATACCACCACGCCCAGCTTATTTTTTGATTTATTGTAGAGGTGAGATCTCACCAGGTTGCCCAGGCTGGTCTCAAACCCCTGAGCTCAGGCAATCCTCTCACCTTGACCTCTCAAAGTGCTAGGATTATAGGCATGAACCACCACACCCGGCTGGAATTGCTTTTTCATTAGTCATTCTCACAGGTGGGGGATGCCATCTCATTGAGGTCTTGCTTTTGTTTTTGTTTTTTTGAGGTGGGGGTCTCACTTTCACCCAGGCTGTAGTGCAGTGGCATGATCAGGGCTTGCCACAGTTTCCACTTCCTGGGCTCAAGCAATCCTCCCACCTCAATCTCCTGAGTAGCTGGGACTACAGGTGCACCACCATGCCTAGCTAATTTTTTTGATTTTTTTGTAGAGACAGGTATCTCCTTATGTTGCCCAGGCCTGTCTTGAACTCCTGGCATGAAACAGTCCTCCCACTTCAACCTCCCAAAGTGTTGGATGACTGGGCCTGAACCACTGCACCAGTCTCATTGTGGTTTTGTGTTTGTTTGTTTTTTTTAATTGGAGTCTTACTCTGTCACCCAGACTGGAGTGCAGTGGCCGCTCCCGGCCACCACGGCCTCCACCTGCTGGGCTCTGGCGATCCTTCCGCCTCAGCCTTCCAAGTAGCTGGAACTATAGGCGCATGCTACCACACCCGGCTAATTATTTTATTGTAGAGACGAGGTCTTGCCAAGTTGCCCAGGTGGATCTCCATCCCACGGGTTCAGGCAATCCACTCGCCTCGGCCTCCCAAAGTGCTGGGATTACAGGCTGAGCCACCGAACCCGGTCTCATTGTGGTTTTGATTTGCATCTTTCTGATGATGTGATATTGAGGTCTTTTGTGTGTTTCTTGGCCACTTAGATATGGCCCTTGTTCCTGAGGGACATTCTGAGGTTTTCTGCCTTGTCTCTGCAGTGACACTTTCAAGGAGGCTTTTTCATGGCCAGTAGGGCTGTGGTCCCTTCCCTAACTGGCCTCAAATAGCTCTTGCATGATTCTGTGCCCCCATCTCCCTAGGCCCCTTCATTGACAGAAGAGTTGTGTCTAGGGCCTAATCACCAAGCTCATGGCATGGTGAGCTTGACCTCAAAGCCAAATCCTAGAGCTCTGACCTGGTTCCATGTCATGTGTGGGCTGCAGAATCCATGTCTGGGCTTTATGACTGCTCTTTCCGGCAGACCCAGAGCTTTCTCTTAAATGTGTCCTGGCCGGGTGCAGTGGCTCAAGCCTATAATCCCAGCACTTTGGGAGGCCGAGGCGAGAGGATTGCCTGAGCCTGTGGGTTTGAGACCAGCCTGTGTAGCATGGTGAGACCTCATCTCTACAATAAAATTTAAAAATTAGCTGGGTGTGGTACGCATGCCTTTGGTTCTGGTTACTTGGAAGACTGAGGCAGAGGGATCACTGGAGTCCAGCAGGTTGACGCCGGGGTGGCCGTGAGCGTGCCACTGCACTACAGCCTGGGTGACAGAGTGAGACTCCGATTCAAAAATAATGTGTCCTACCAGGCCACTTGCTCCCCTGTCCAGCTTGCTCAAGCCCCGCTGGCCCTGTACTAACATCACTTGGCTCCAGGAAGTGGCTGGTGGCACGCAGGGGTGGAGATCTTCATGTCCCCAGCATTTAGTGTCCAGCACAAAGGAGATGCCCGGAAGGTGACAGAGTCCTAGCCAATCCATAGCTGGCCTGACCTACTAGCTGAGTGGCCCCAAAGCTTCAGCCCCCACAAGGTGTCACCAGCCCCAGTAGAGACCCAGCCCAGAAGCTACTGCGTTCCCCACACCCCAAGAAGGACACCTGCTGGCCTGGGCCCACACACCTACGGGTGAGGAGGGGGGCCGGACCCATGAGACATTTCCCCAGCTGGCGACAGGGGAAAGCCCAACCGGGGCTGCATTCGAGTGGTTTGTGGGATTCCCCGCCGACCTCAGGCTCCCCACTCCAGAAAAAAATAGTCCAGTCGGCCAATTCTCCGCCCCCCCTGCAAGCAGCCCCCCACACCCTGGAAGTACCCGGATGACAACTCAGGAATGCTGCCGCTCCTTTTCTGAGTGGTCGGAGAGACCTTGGCTGCCCTGACCTGGAGTTCGGGGGACAATGAAGTCCCAAGCTCCCCGGCTCCTCTGAATCCATGAGTGCTGCGAGACCCACCGAGGCGAGGCCCAGAGAGATAGGGCAGCCTATGGAAGGCCCCAAAACTACTGAGAAATAAGAGAGAAGCTATATCTGTGTTGTGCGGGGGGGGGATAAATATTGAGGGAAGACCAGGCGCGATGACGCATGCCTATAGTCCCAGCACTTTGGGAGGCTGAGGCAAGAGGATTGCTGGAGGCCAGGAGTTTGAGATCAGCCTGAGCAACGTAGTGAGATCTCGTTTCTTTTTCTTTTTCATTTTTGCCAGTTCATAATGTTTGCTATATGGTGAATGAGGCATTCTTTTTGGGTTTTTTTTGAGTCAGAGTCTCACTCCGTTGCCCAGGCCGGAGTGCCACGTGCACAGCCACCCCAGCGTCGACCTGCTGGGTTCAGGTGATCGTTCCACTTCTAAGTTGCTGGAACTACAGGCATGCGACCGAGCCTGGTTAATTTTTTTCTTTCTTTTTTTTTTTTTTTTAACATAAATTAAGCCATTTATTAAAGGCTAGTGACGTCTCAAATGGTGGAGCTTCTACTGGTCTTTCAATTCCTTCAGTCTTCTGATGGCCGACTTTACCATGACGGCAGACATGCAACTGTAGGTCCAGGCTCCACCAGCTACTGTTCATGCAGGAGCCACAGAGCCAGATGTCCACAGCGCATCTCTTCATCTTGGTTTTGCCCCAGAAGGAGCAAGTGTGCTTGGCATGCTGGCCGATCTCAGTCTTCTTCGCTGTCTTCCAGAGCGAGGCCCCATATCGGGTCCCCTATTTACTGACGATTCCAACCTTCTTGGTGCATTTGGCCATCATGCCACCAAGCAGGTCCAAGTTCAGAGAATTTTTTTCATTTTTTATTGTAGAGACGAGGTCTCGCCAAGTTGCCCAGGCTGGTCTCGAACCCCTGGGCTCAGGCAATCCTCTCGCCTCGGTCTCCCAAAGTGCT